>NW_010162103.1:8165-10947 GCF_000695765.1 Mesitornis unicolor | reverse complement strand
GTTCCTGGCGTATTGTGAATGGACAGGGTGCAAACAGGTGGAGAAGGCAGCATGGAGGTGAGATATTTAATCACTCCTAAATATCACGGCTGTGAAAACGAAATAAGAATTAGTGTATATGCAGAAAAGTTAAACAGATGCTATCAGCACAAACAGTATGTCTCCCAAAATGCAGATCATATAAGTAACTCACGTGAGAATAGAGGGAGCACAAAGTGAGAATAAAAAATAAAGTTTAAAATAAAATTTAAATTAAAATTTTAAAATAAAATTTAATTTTTAAAGTAGTCTCTGTTGTGCATCCCTCAGCTCTCCATGCCAAATCTGTGCTGAGCACGATTCAGCTTGCTGAAACTCCAGCAATCTCCACCAGCTTGCAAGGCTTTTTCCCTCTTGCTTGAGCGGGGGATTTTAACATGCTAGTTGTGCAATGAAAAATTTAATAGAAATAAAAAGGAAATACACTGTTCAGTCTGTGTTTTCTGCACCATAAGTACCAAATGGACCGTTTTATTCCTTAGCCCGGTCACTTGCCCAAGGTTGGCCATGTAGATCCATCCAGTTGATTGACCTCAAGCGTCTTTTGCTTGGCTGAAGTGTTTTCCTCCAGAAAGACATCTGATTTTATTTAGAGTGGAGTGGTTAAGGGAGACCAGGGAACTGTACCTCATTTCTTTATTTTTCTCATGTATTAAAAATATATATATATGGAAAATAGATTCTTTTTCCCCATATATCTATGTATATACACACAGACACTATATTTTCACTTTTATAAATCAAAATCAATATTTCATCTATGAGGAATAATCAATTGTTGACCACCTCTGATTTTCCCATAAATCAATTAGGGTGTTAATGAAATTAGGTGTTTCCATTCAACTTGCTGGTTTTTGAGCCTGGTGCTTTAGCACATTCCATTTTTCTGCTTTTTTTTTTTTAATCCCATTTGCTGTAATTCCACCAGGATCTGTTGTTCTCCGACTCCTAGACACTGATTCTCTGGGCCTGCTGCTATCGAAGTTGCTGTCTAATATATATTATTTAACAATATCTTGGCACCACTTAACCAAAAAAAACATTATCATTCTTGCATGAGAAAAACAGACCACCTGAATTGTTTATGGATGCACATTGACCATTTTTTCTTCTTCTGTGTCATTACAAGCTCTCTGCACCCAGCTAGTAATTATATTTGGATTTTTTTACCTTTCTTGATACAAGAAAGTTCTTCAGCTGCCAACAAAGTATTTGGTCTGTCAGTGCTTGGTTTCTTACCCTATTTATTTATTTATTTATTTGTTTGCATTTCAAATTGTATGTTTGTGTTTATATCTATTGCTGTTTGCTGTATGAGATGTATATTTGCACTTCTTCGCCAACACCTTTCTCAGCAAGGGAACCAGAGCTCCTGTGGAGACCAACAAATGTGCAGTGCTTCAAAGGAAACATTTTTCATTATGGTTTTGTGTCTTTTTTTTTTTTCCAGGTGGGCTGTGCTTTCGGTTTTGCTCAGGCTGGGAATTGAATTGCCCAACATTCACAGCGGTCTTTGGTTTTCTCACTGCTGCTCTTAGCAGAAGTGTTTGAATGCTGTGATGGGTGGTGCAGGTGGAGAGGACTGGGAAAAGCATTTAATTTTGTGTTAATGGCTTTGTGCCCGTGTGGGAGTGTTTTGGAGGCACAGCATACTCACCTCAGAGAGCCTCTTTGTTTTCATGAGGGTCCTCTGCAGTAAGAACTCATCTTCCCCATGTGGCATAATAGAAAATTAACTTTCATTCCAGCGAGATTTCACTTGATTTTGTTTGTTTTCTTCTTGCCACAGGCTTGGAAAAGGGAAATACGAGGATGGTGACAGCATCAATTTGAACGACATTGAGAAGGTCCTTCCAGTGTGGCAGGTAGGTGACGAGGACATCTCCTGCCCATGGTACGGTGGAGACCAGCACCTCCCTGCCTTACCTTTCCTTAGGAAACCCTTCCCGCAAGTGGGAAAGCCTGGGATGGATGTGCTGAACTGTGGTCCTGTGGGGTTTGTGATGGAGAATTTGTGATGCCTGTGGTTTCAGCAAGCCTTGCTGTGAACAATCATGCTGGGCAAAGGCAGTTACCGCGGAGACATCATTGAGATGGTATATATATCCATACATATGCATATGTATACGCATACCTGTACACTGGGTTCATATATTTTAGGAAAGGAGATTCTGAAAAGCATCAACTCTCCTGACAGCTCAAAAATAATTTACTGCCAGGAAGACAGCAGTGATGTTGCGCCGACACACGTTTCCCTTACAGAATGCGCGTATATTTGTATGCGATGTTCATCCACTTGTGTGTTTTCTCCAGCCTGGTCCTTCTCCAGATCTGTCTTTACAGCCTAGTTTTGGTAGTTCTGGTTAAATAACTTTTGATGCTGGTGTGTTTGGGAATGGCAAGATGAGGCCCTCAGTTTAAAAGTCCCATTGAATAGATCAATTTATCAATGTCATGTAGTTTTCCACTTCCCAGAGCGCTACTCCTCAAAGGAGTATCCTGGGCTGGACAAGTTTCTGAAGATACTCAGCGTGGTTTTTCTGAAGTCTTTTCTTTGCCTGTGGAGGGGAGAACGGAGCTATCATGTGCTGTGGCAGCGTTACCCTTTTCAGTGGTGAGCAAAGAGCTCGCCAGGCTCCTTGCTCATGCATCATGTGAGCAAAAGCCTTGCTCACCCTGCAAACCATGTGATGAGCTGTCTTACTCTTTTACTGGCACTAAATATGCGAACCAGTGGAAAGAG
>NW_010162103.1:0-8134 GCF_000695765.1 Mesitornis unicolor | reverse complement strand
GTGGAAAAATGTGGCTGATTTTGGCAGGAAGGAATGCTGCCTGCAGCTGCTTTCTGCTCAGTTTCTTCCATGCTTGGTATGTCTGGGCTTCAAGTCATGGGGAGGAAACGTCAGGTTCAGCTGATACAGACACCAGTAATTCTGCAAAATAAGATTATTTTCCCTGGGGAATAATTGGAAATGAGGAATCAAACCGTCTTTGTTGCAAGGAGCTGATGTTCCTCTCTAGGGTTTAACTTCTTTTATAATTGGCAGCTATTAAATAAGGCAGGTCCTCCTGATCTGGTTGTCACCTCATCCTGTCGTAACACCAGATTGAGCCAGTCGACTCCAGTGAATTAATACCAATATATAGCTTAATATCTAGCTTCTTTCTTAGTGTGGCAGCTCTAAGCTGGAAGACTTAGTGGGAATACTGGATTTGGTGTTTTGTTTGTGCCTCTGGGCAGGCTCATACAATTTTACATTATTTTGGAGACTCGCTTACCTAGGTGTGTACGGTCATACGTGCCTATGGGAACTGGGAGCCGGGTAGTTCTGGGTGAGGATTTATCTCGTTCAGCATTGACAAGTGAAATACTTACAGACAACTGGTTTAATCCTGATGCATCATTGTTAACTGGATTTGAATGTAATCATGCAACACCAACAGTGATTTTGCTCATCTTTATCCCTTGTTTTAAATGACTTTGTAGACCATAGTGTCTGAGGGCATAAGAGAATTTATTTGTGTGAGCCTATGGAAGAAAAATCTTTCACCTTTCATGGGGCTTTCCCACACTGCAATTATGTTTGTGTCATATCCTGAAGAAGAGAAGAGGATTTTCAAGAGATGCATAAACTCTTGTTCTGACAGAGTGTCTGTGTTTAAGATCTCATGGGTTGCTTACGGCAGCCATGCATGGATGGAGGGGCCGGTCCAAGCATCCTCCAGTGTGACTCAGATGCAAACATTTTGCTGCTGAATGTGCTTCAGCAGCTATAGCAGGGTTAAGAGCAGCAGTTTTGAGAGAGGTAGTGAGTCTTACTCGTAGGCTGCTTTGGAAATTTGGGTTCCTTTGATGGTTACGTATTATGGACATAGGACATGAATCTAGAACTAATTTCCAGTATACATCCAGGTCTGTATGTGTATCTCTATGTAGAGATACAGTGACAGCCCTAATGGGTTAAGAATATTCTGGATGTTAATATATATACATGAGTTTTGCTGCTGGAATCTATCAATGGTATTTTAATAAAATATTGCAAGGAAAGCCTATGACTATTTGGCAACTAAAAGGTGAAAGAATAAACAAAAGAACCCAAAACAACCCCCCCCTCCCCCAAACCCTCTTTCTTTGTAGCTGTCTGAGGGGAAAATGCTTGTCTCCAGCCTTTTGTTTTGAAATCAGAGAATGCCTGCATCCCACTCCTCGTAGATACTCTCACATGGCGCGCTCTGCCATCTCGTGGACATGCACAGCCAGACAAATCCGGCTCTGCTTCAATTCCTTCACCACAACTGGTATTTTGAAGCTTCCTCCTGCCCTGTCTTTTCAAAACTCATCTGAGGTGCTCATTTTCACTGGTAAATAGGCTTTGTTTTGAGAACTTCATGGCCAGTAGCTCATGAGGTCATTGCTTTGGCTCACCTTGTGAGCCGTAACCTCTTCGTCCCTCCTTACTCAGAGGAGTCTGTAGTTGGATTTAGGCACTAATTCACCTAAGCGCTGCCAAAAAGTGACTTCGGAAGAAAATAATCTTCTGAAGATAAGTATTCTCCATTCATAAGATCTGCTTTTTATTGCACCCCAGGGAGGCTCGGTTGTCTGCTGGATTAGAAAGACGCAGCTCAGATGCAGAGCCAGTCTTCATCATCCTCTCCATTTCCACCTCAGCTGTTATGTTGGAGGAGACCATGTAACCATCTCGGTGTCATGAAGATGTCATGGGGAGGGCTGAGTCAGTGCCTTTTGCTTCTTCTCCCTTTGGCAAATGCTTGGAAAGGCTTTCAGGCTTGGATGTGTTGCAACTGAATGCCCTGGTCCTAGATATGGTCTTCAGACTGCGAGCCCTTGGCAAACTTAGGGAACCCAAGGAGTCATGTCCTCCCAGATACCCTCCAGCCTCCCTGTGAAGCTCATGAAGGATGCAGAAGGCTGCATGTCATGGGACATGCTGTGAATGCTGGTAGACACGAGCAGAGAGGTTTGGGACACATCATGAGTGAGTTTCTGGACTGGCATCTTGCAGGTGTTGGCTTTCAGGTTGCTGGACTCATGCCTCCATGGTGGGCCTGCCCTCCTCTGAATGGTGCATTTTAGGAGGTAGGAAGTATGTGGCACCTTTGAAAGGGTTACTGGGCTTTACTGGTGCTACGAGATAAACTTGGAAGACAGCATTTATATAATTTGGTTTGGCATCTTACTTGCCTCACAGCTCACCTCCTTCCGTTTCCTTACTGATTTTTTGACCCTTTTTGTCATGTGTTTAGAGTTACAATAAACTGCTTGTTTCTCTTCTGGCTGTGGTTGTCATCCAGCTTCCTTGTTGGATGAGTAGCAAGAGAGCAGCTCCTTAGGAGAAAAGCAGACTCTGTAAGTTGTTCATGTTCCTCTTAGCACTGTTGTATTTCTGACTTTGTCCAAACAGGCTTAGAGGTGCCAGGACTCATGACCATGCTGAGATCCTACCTGAATTTAGGCACCTAACAGGCGTCCTTGCCCACTCTCCTTAGGACCTCTCCTCATTGACAACTATTTTCAAGTCAGACCTTGCAATTCAGTGTGGAGATCATGTGAGTAAAGGTGGGCCCTGTGTGTGGCCTGGTCACTTGGGGTTCCTGCCCTAGGAGAGGCATGAACAGGTTGGGGCATGATTTGTTGCATCTCAGTGTAGTGGCCTAGAGAAGGTTGGATGGTTCCCATCTGAGGACACCCATGTCCTTTCCCTGTCAGCTCTGCAAGGAGCCCAGAGGGACCATCTCATGCGTGGACTTGTTCAGACATAGTAGGCGCCTGAAGAGAGATGAAGCCAACCCAGGTGTCCAGGGGGAGAAGGGTGGATTGTGGGCAAGCATCCCGTCTGCTGTCACTCTCCATGCAAGAGGAGGAGGTCAGTGTCCAGCACTGATGTGAGGGCTTGCTCCTGGACCCTACAGATCACTGACCCTTCCAGGGTGGTGGTGGCAGGGCCACAGGTCTCTTTGGAGCTCAGGGACAGCTCTTTGGTGGGGTGGTATTATTTACTATCACCATACAGAGTCCTCATCCTCTCCGTGTCCCCTCTTGCCTTATCTTTCTGCACTACAAGGTTGGGCAGTTCTCATTTTAGCCAACTTGTTGGCTGGCCCAGATCCATCCTCTTTCAGAGCCTTGGCCACAACAACGTGGCCCTCTCTCAGCAGACTTCTGTGCCGGTGGAGCTGGGATGGGCTTATCTCTGTGTCTGGTGTCCCCTCCCACTAGGAGGGAGCAACCTGATCCCTGTGGTGTGCCCCATGTGCTGTGTGTCCCTCCTGCCACTCACCAGCTCTAACCCTGATGTACTTTACGTGTCCACCAGACACTTATGAACAAGTTGGGAGCCCCAAACTGGGGGGATTTCTTCTCCCCGCCCCCAGATCCTGCTGGCCTCCATCTAGAGCGTGTAGCATGGCATGGCTTGGAGAAGGCTTCTAGTCTGACAAGCCAGCTTCCCATATCCCAAGAGTCTTTCCAATACTGTAACTACTAAAACCACTGTAGAAAGTCCCTGTCAAAGGGCAAAGGTTTACTTGAGTATAGGTCACAACATATTGGGAGGCAGATCTCCACTGCTGAGTAAAAAGCTTTTGTTTTGCCGTGACTTCCAGTAAGATATGGACTTTCTGTGGCTTGTTTTTTGTTGCGTTAACCCAACTGACAATGACCATCTCCTTGGGCTGAGCGGACAAACTGCCATGGTCACCTGTAACCCCTTCAGCATCACTCTCATGTTAGAGCTGCTACTACTACTACTACTACTACTACTACTATTATTATTAGAGTTCAGAAATGGTTTCTGATTGCAACAGATGACATGGACTCTCCCTTCTCAGGGCTGGTTTTATTTTTCCAGTTGCCACCCAGTTCAAGCAGACTCAGTGATGTTGACTCATAATCCGTGGAGGTCTCTTCCCAACCTGGTGGGCACGGAGGTGCCTTTTTTATTGTAATTCCTGGAGCTGGTACTGGTCAGCTGGGCAGAGTTGGGGTCAGGCTGCCCTGTTGTTTGGAGAGTGGTGGACCCATAATGAGCTCCTGCCAGGATGGGAGATGTTGGGGTGGCTCTCGCATCCTGGTTGGGTCAATTGGATTCAGAGACACAGATCTGGGGTGTGCAAGGAGGGTCAGTTGAAAGGGCGAGGGTGGCTTATGTTGCAGCTCTGTAGTTTGGCTTGGTGTTTGGTGGCCGAGGGGACAGGGCTGGTGGCAGAGGGGAGTCCTGCAGCACTAGAGGGCACTGTGGCCTCGCCCAAAACACAGAGGAAACGAGGCTTTTTCCAAAGGCTTTCTCCAAGCAGAAACCTCACTTGGTGATGGCTGCATCTCGCACCCTCCTGCGCCGGATCGTGCTGCTGTCCATCCTGCTGTGCCCGCCTCAGGCTTGGAGTGCACATCCAGCATTGGGGAGCCTGGGGCTTGCAGTGGGGGAAGGTGTTTTTCTGCACTCAGGACCAAATTTGGTTGGGATCACACATTGTCGTGAGCTTCAAAGCTCTGCCCCTGAGCAGAGTGAGGTTAAAAATGGAGGTGTCTGTGAAAAACCCCCATCATTGCCTTGTCCAAGCACCACAATCCTGAGGGGAGCTGGTGCCCATGGGTTGACAGCCCCACACCTCCCTGACTCCTCCTGGAAATTTCGCTTTTGCAAATGTAATCCTCAACTCCGTGTATTTCCTATGGGATGTGCCAGCAGGGTTCAGTCCGAAGCGATGTTCCTCACACCAAGGAGCCAGATGTGCTGAGGGGTCCTTGCTTTCTCCAGAAGATGCTGCTGCCCTGTCAAATGTAGGATGTTCCTCTGAACACACACATTCCCATTTGTCCATCTATCCCTGTCCCCTGTCTACCTTGTTGTCCTCACCCCACTTTGAAGGACACGTCAACCTCAGCAGAAAGGAGATGAAAATCATGGTGGTGTCCACTGCTGGACCATCTCTGTTCCTTAGACCCCAGTTTGCCAGGCACTGGTTTTGTGCAGATCTATAATATCCAAAGCAATCCTGGAAGGTTTGGTTTTGGGATTTTTTTTCTTCAGTCCTTCCTATATACTGTAACATACCCCCATACCCTGCCTGAATTTTAACTTCTCAGTAGTGTTACATCTTTTTCTCCCTTGTTTTCCCGACTTTTGCTGCACTCCCTTGAATTTGCTGAATATTTTTCCTGAAGCCAGTCGTGGAGTAATGATTAAGTTTGAAAAGTTATTAAAAGTAGCAGAGAAAAAAAAATAAAATCTGGATTTCTGAAGATCCTAAATAAAAACTCAAATGTGTCTTTGGTCAAGCAACTATTTCTGCTGGCTTGGCTATTTCCACATCCTAATCCCCTTCCCCGCTCTCTGTGAAAGACCTGAATTTTTTATAAAATAAAGGGAAAAAAAAAAGTAGACATACCACAGGACCAGAGAAGAGAGACGTGCGTACATCCTCATTGGTGGAGGGACCTACAGAGCCTACAAACATCGCACTCTAAAAATCCTGCTAATGGGGGATGTCCTCATCCCTTGTCTGACAAAATATGAGGTTAATGTTTCCTGTTGCATTTAAAAATTTCTTCTTAACCAGAAGATGCTCCCCCTCTCCTTTCTGCTGCCTTTCCTCTCATGTTATGGAAATAGCAACCGATACAATAAATGAGACCAGAATTTCTTAAAATGAGAATTTCCTGTCCGGAGGCAGCAGGTAAGTGAATCCCATCCAGCTTGGGGAGATGTATATATAGCTATGGGTGTAAATATAGGTATTTAGTGGCATGATAAGGTTTTATTGCAATCCAAGGTGTTTTGGTCAAAGATTGTCCTTTAAGTGGGAAATTTATTGCTGCGCACGACACCTGGATGTCTCTTCTGTGGGGAAAATAAAAACTATTTATGAAGTGAATGAAATTATGTCCTCGCCTGCAGTAGCAGACTGAGCTCTGTAACCCAGAGGTCCTTTCTGGTCCCATCTTCATATTGTCTGTCATTTTTTGGTTTTAAAAATACCTTTGGGGTTTGTTTGGTGTTATTTGAAGATACTTCATTAACTTCTTTGCTGGCTTGAAAAATGGCAAGTGCTCGGCTGTACGCAGACTGGCATGGTTAGTGAAAGAAAACTGTGCCATCCCCAAAATGCCTTTACTGGGTGGTGGAGTTGAAGGATTTCATTGGGGTTAATAGAAATAATGAGAGGAATGTGGTCTCCACGCCTTTGGCCACACGATGCTGCCCCAGTGTCCATGTCTCCCAGAGTTATTCTGTTTTGCCCTTCACCTGCTAGTACCACTGTGGAGAAACTCCTTATTGTTGGCTTGCTTTCTTTTTAATTTTTTTTTCCTAATTCCTGTAATGTATGAGCAGAGAAACCACTGGAGTATGATAAAGTTTCATTTCTTCCTGCTTTTGTGACCCACTCGATTATTTCATTTCTCATTGTATATTCTTTTGAGGCGCCTTGTCCGAATGGAAAGAAAATACATATGCTTATAGGAGTCATTTGTTTCCCTTTGACTGGGCAAAATAAGACCCCTTGGCTGGGCAAAATAAGCAGATATTGCATAAAATATGGATTACTTCTGCTTGCTGGTCCTGGGGAGGGAGGCGCCGACACTTAACTCTGTCACGACGTGAGCGACGTTATTTGATAAATCTGGTGGGCTGCAGATGCCTTCGTTTGGCCAGCCTTTCTCTTGAATAAATGAATAAATGAATATGAATAAATGAATATGAAAATTAATATGAAAATTAATATGAATAAATACAACATAAAATATGTATTCCTCAAGTTTGGGTTTTGTTCAATGAGAATGGAAAGGTTTTGGGGTTGGTAGTTGCATGGACGTGGTTTGAAGCAGCAGCAGGAGAGATGGGATACCCTGTCCTGTTGTTTCATGGGTGCTCTGCAATGATGATCTGGACCAAAGCCAGTTTTTAGGGTTGAAATGTGAGATGCAAATTTGCGTTTGTTGTAATTTAAAAGCAAACATGAGTCCAGGACAGTCTCCAGGTTTCCAGCCTGACAGTACCAACAGGTCCCACTGCTGCTCCTGGACCTTCTGGGCATGCTGCGGCATGATGGCGGTGGCTGGTCTGCTCCAGTGGTTGGGCCTTTGGTCAATGAAAGATTGGTTTTCCAAAAGCAGAGGGCTAGGGTGGGTATTTTTAAAGCTTTCTTCTCATTTGAATTATTCCCATCCATGCCACTGTGTCCATGGAGCTTGTTCAGCCCTGCAGCTAGGACCTGTGGTGTAGACAGCGCTGGGAGATGTCAAGGATGGAAGAGCTTCAGGTTATACAACCAACTCAACCTAAAGGCTATGGAGAACCTGGGGGCTAGGCGGGTGACTGTGGATCATGGTTGGACTTGTAGATGCAACCAGCGTGCTAAAAATTCATCTCCTTGCATGCAGATTTTGTTCTGGAAACCCAGAGGTGGGTTTTTGATACCTGGATTGTTGAGGAGAAGTTTCCACTTGTGCTTTATTTTGCTTTTGGTACAAATAAGCTTCTTGTGCCTTCTTGTCCTTGTGCTCCCCATGGCATCACTGCCCGGCGCCAGTGGCGTCCCGGCAAAACAGGTCACCACCTCAGTAAGCAGAAAGGCACGGAGTCGAACTCCCACTAAAATGGTATTTCAGCCAGAAAGAGCAAAGGAGGGGGAAAAATACCCTGCCCATTAGTGTGTGAGCGACCACCTTGTTGTGCAATCACAATATCATTTTTCTATTTTATTTCTTTTTATTGTTAGCTTAACAATTAAAAGGCTACACTGCACTTTGGTTTTTCCAGTCTGCTGCATCGTGTGATCCTGGTGACTCCGAGTTAAGCCTCATTATATAATGGCAGGGTGGTTTTTTTTGGAAAACCTCAATTTAATCTTTTCAGATCAGAATTTGCTGGTTTTGTTTTCTTTCATATCGTCGTCTCGCTT
>NW_010162102.1:0-1916 GCF_000695765.1 Mesitornis unicolor | reverse complement strand
CTCCCCCAGCCAATAACAATTTGTAGTTTGGGGAGCTTCTGCATTTGAGGCTTGCTTTCTTTGTATAATAACAATTTCCTTCCCAGAATCGGTGTTTTCCTTTTATCCTGTTACAAGTTTTGCCATTTACTGATGTACTCCCTCCCCCAGACCCAATCCTGCCCCAACATCTCCATTGGGATAGAAAGCCCCAGCTATTCCTGTGGGACAGAGCTGCCCCCATCTCCGTGGCTGATTTCTCTCACCCTCTCCCCTGCAGGTCAGCGCTGCTGGGTTTCGGGCCGGCCCCGGAGGACACCTTCTCCCCCTTGGTCATCTCCATCGTGGCCGTGGCGCTGGGCACCCCCATGGTGATGCTGCTGCTGGGCAGCTGCGTGGTTCTCTTCACCCAGAGGCAACGCTACTCCGACTACGAGCCCATCAACTGAGGGGGCAGAGACCCCCAGGACCCTCCTCATCACCAGGCAACGACCACGGCTGCTGCAGGGGCTCCACTGCCCACGATCTCCTCTCTGTCCCCACCTCCGGGCTCGGAGGGGACCAGGCATTGCCCACACCGGGTGTCCCTGTGTCCTGCACCTTCCTCCTGTCCAGGTCCTGTGTCCGATCGCGCTTCTTCCTCTGTCCCTGTGACAGGGGGAGGCGCTCAGTGTTGCTTTGAGCCGTGGAGGGATCTTCCTTCTCCCAAAGGGACACAACCACTCCCGTCACCTCTGCAGCCACTTCCAGGGGTCGCTTGGGTGGCTCCAACCCAGGAGCCTGGGGACCAGGGGACCCCCTGCTGCTTCTCACTGTGCTTGGGGGGTCCCAAAACAACCCCCTTGCAACCCAGCTGGGACTCACGGACTCTTCAATCCACGCTTCCAACAGGCACCGTCTGCTGTGCTGGCACCGGAGGGGAACCCAGCGCCCACTTGAGCTCAGGGATGTGCTGCTGGTCCAGCCTTGGTCCCAGTTTACTGCGGCCACTGGTTTTGCAGCCTTGGAGGTGCTCGAAGCCATGGGGCTTGCTGGGTTTCCGTGTCCTCCATCACTGCCTTCTCTTTGACCAAATAAAGCGGATTTCTAAGGGCAGTTTCCCGTGGGAACAGAATCACAGAATGGCACGGTTGGACAAGACCTCTGAGATCACCATGTCCAACCGTTCCTGTCTACCCCCTAAACCATATCCCTAAGTACCTCATCTACCCGCTCTTTAAACACATCCAGGGATGGGGACTCCACCACCTCCCTGGGCAGCCTGTGCCAGCTTCTGACGACCCTCTCAGTACAGAACTTCCTCCTTAGCTCTGACCTGAACCTCCCTTGGCACAGCTTGGTGCCGTTTCCCCTTGTTCTCTCCCCCATCACCTGGGAGAAGAGACCAGCACCCACCTCTCCACAAGCTCCCTTGAGGCAGTTGGAGGTGGTGATGAGGTCTCCCCTCAGCCTTCTCTTCTCCAGGCTAAACAAGCCCAGTTCCCTCAGCCGCTCCTCAACGCTGCACTACGGGAGAGCACCAGGAGCTGTTGGGCCTCGCAGGAATTAAAGGGCAGTGGAATGAAGGTACAGAAACACGGCTGAGAGGAGGAGGCTCCTGCTCATGGCCCGCAGCAGCGTGTGGTGCTCCGGGGTGGGTTTTCCTGAGGTGTGGGCTTGGGGTGAGCCCGGAGCGGAAGCATTGGAAAGGGAAAAGTATTGGAAGGAGTTGGGCTGTTCCCGTCTGCTGGGTCTGAACTGATCCCGGCATGCGGCATCTGGGATGGGATGGGGATGGAGATGGGGATATGGGGTAAGGGATATGGGATATAGGATCAGGATGGGATGGGAAAGACATGGAGGTGATGATGAGATGGAGATGGGATGGGGACAAGTTGGGGATGAGATGGAATGGGATGGAGATACAGGGTAAGGGATATGGGATATAGGATCAGGAT
>NW_010162101.1:2246-6078 GCF_000695765.1 Mesitornis unicolor | reverse complement strand
CTTGTGATGGTTATGGAGATCCCGGCTCTCTTTCACCAAGAGCTGCAGCAGGGCTTAAGCTCAAGTTGTGGTCGGGGCCGGCCAAGCCCAGCTGGGCAAGGTCGGGGCCACGCCACCTGCATCTGGGGCCACATTGGTCAGGGCCGGTGCCAGAGAGAGAGAGAGGTATGTCCTGCACCCCCCTTAAATACATGAATTCACAGAGGCGCTGATTGGCTTGGCCCTGGTCAGAGGTGGGTCTAACAAAGGCAAAGGGAGAGCTTTTCTTTTTTTCAGGTAGTTTCTTAAAGGGCCATCTCCAAAGCTCTTCCCCCATTACCAAAGACACAACCAAAAACCTCCTCACAGAAAAACCCAATACAGCCATGGAAAGGGAAAAAATGAATATTATTTTATGTAATACAGAATATTCATCATGTAGGAATATTAATACATGCACAAGAACTAAATTCAGAAGATCTGAAGACTGGAAAACACGGTTATGTTTTCAGCAGAGGATGTAACTGAATGTGGTTTAACAGTGTTATTAATAAATGTTAAAAACACTGAATTCAAAAGTGAAATGTGCACAGCTCCAAGATCACTTTCTTTACCTGCAGACATGCTCTGAAAATGCCTCAATCATGCATTGTTGTTGCTATAGGCAATATATGAAATGTCTGGATTAAACCTCAGCTACACTTCAAGCCATTTATCCTGAGGCTTGTCTGTTTATGAACAGAAGCAGATCTTAAGAAAATTATAGAAATTATGTTACTGAGTGCTTGAGTACTGACTGACTTTGTAGGCTAGTAAAGAGCCAAGTAAGAGATTTTTGAGAATTTATGTTTTAAAGCTGATTTTAAAAATGTGAGTGTGTATGAATGACAAGTTTACTTGTATTATTTAACTACTCTTACATTCTGAAAACTGTCCTGTCCTGTATTTACTACCCTGCTTTTCTGTCCAGAATATGCCTTTGTTTATAGAAGTCATTAATTACCTTTCTAGATAGCTTTCAGAATGCTGATGAAAACATTCAAAGCAGAAAGGATATAAAATGTCCTAGTAATTACATGATTATTTAGTCTGTGTATGTACAAATGCTAATAAAGCAGATGAGAGACTTTAAAGTGAAAAGTTAAATCTTCAGCATAGATACATAAGAAGTTGTTCAGTATTGGTTTTAACTTCGAGCTTGTTTTGTTTGCATTTTAGCTGCATTTTAACCATACTAAGTTAACCATACTAAGTTAACCATGAGCCAGTAATGTGCCCTTGTGGCCAAGGAGGCCAATGGTGTCCTGGAGTACGTTAAGAGGAGCGTGGCCAGTAGGTTGAGGGGTGTTATCCTCCCCCTCTATACTCTGCCCTAGTGAGGCCACATCTCGAGTACTGTGTCCAGTTCTGGGCTCCCCAGTTCAAGAAAGACAAGGAACTACTGGAGAGAGTCCAGCAGAGGGCTATGAATATGAGTAGGGGACTGGAGCATCTCTCTTATGAGGAAAGGCTGAGAGACTTAGGACTGTTTAGCCTGGAGAAGAGAAAACTGAGAGAAGATCTTATGAATGCTTATAAATATCTAAAGGGCAGGTGTCAGGAGGATGGGGCCAGACGCTTCTCAGTTGTGCCCAGCTAAAGGACAGGAGGCAATGGGTTAGAAACTGGAACACAGGAAGTTCCATCTGACCATGAGGAAAAACTTCTTTACTTTGAGTGTGTCAAAGCACGACATGATTAACAGAAATGATAGCTATGATTTCTGCTATTATTCACTGTGCACTGAGTCTTAATACTGTAGAATGTTTTGGTATGAGTAATCATTTAGGCTAATATTTTCTAGGCAAGCAAATATAATTAATCAGTGCATTATCTTGGCAAGTTTCATTGACACTTGTTTCTACAATGAGCCTAATCTTCCCTTTGTTAAAGCAACTCAAATTACTTCAGTAATTCTAAGGATAGAAAGAAATGAGCAAAAGGTAATGAAAAGGGAAATTAGTTTCTTCTTCATTATACAGGGGCTTTATATATTATAAACCAATGACATTTTTTGTATATGCATTAATATTTAAAAATGCAATGATAGTGCAAGCATACCCAATGAAAAGACTCAAAGGATTCAGACAATTATTTCTAACTCCTTGATCAAGTGAGATGATTGTTCAGCAGATGAATGTCACGCATGAGTATCAGTGTTCTTCATCCTTTATGATAAGATCATACAATAATTCAGATTAGAAGAAACCTCAGGAGGTCTCTGGTCCAACCTTCTCAAAGTAGAGACAGTTATGAGACCAGATCAAGTTACTTAGGGCTTTATGAAGTATGGTCTTGAAAATCCTCAAGGCTGGAGACTGCACAACCTCTCTGTATGGAATGTCTCACTGCTTGACTATCCTTTGGGGTGAAAAAGTTTCTACTTAAATCAAAGTGGATTCTGTCTTGTTTCGAATTCTGGCCATTATCTCCTATCTTCCCCTCATGCCTGCGAGCAGCCTGAGTCTGCTGTTTTCATGACATCCTCGTAAGTACTTGAGGACTGCTATTATCCCCCCCCAAATATGTTTCTTTTTCAGCTCTCTATGCCTCTCCTCATAGGGCAAGTGCCCTAAGCTTGAACTTTGTCAGTGTCACACAGCTGGAGTGCTGCCATAGATGGGTATAAGCTGTTCAGAAGGGATAGGGATAGGCAAGGAAGGAAAGGTGGTGGGGTGGCCATGTATGTTAGGGAATGGTATGACTGCCTAGAGATCAGCGATAGTGACAACAGGAATGAGTGCCTATAGTTGAGAACCAAGGGGAAGGCCAACAAGTCAGATATCATGGTGGGAGTTTGTTATAAACCACCTAACCAGGATGAAGAAATAGATAAAATATTCCATAGGCAGCTGGAAGAAGACTTGCCTTCACTTCCCCTTGTACTCATGGGGGACTTCAACTTCCCAGATACCTGCTGGAAATATACCACCACAGAGAGGGAACAGTACTGGAGGTTCCTGGAGTGTGTGGAAGATAACTTCCTGACACAGCTGGTAAAGGAGCCAACAAGGGAAGGTGCCCTGCTGGACCTGCTGTTTGCAAACAGAGAAGATCTTGTTGGGGATGTGATGGTTGAAGTCTGTCTTGGGTATAGTGATCATGAAATGATACCGTTTTCAATCCTTGGAGAAGTAAGGAGAGGGGCTAGCAGCACTACCACTTTGGACTTATGGCGGGCAGACTTTGGCCTGTTTAAGGGCTTGGTTGGCAGAATCCCCTGGGAGGCAGTTCTGAAGGGCAAAGGAGTCCAGGAAGGCTGGACACTCTTCAAGAAGGAACTCTTAAAGGCACAGGAACAGGCTGTTCCCGTGTGTCGGAAAATGAGCCAGCGGGGAAGAAGACCAGCCTGGCTGAACAGAGAGCTCTGGCTCAAGCTCAGGAAAAAGAAGAGAGTTTATAATCTATGGAAGAAGAGGGAGGCAACTCAGAAGGACTACAAGGTTGCCATGAGGCTGTGCAGGGAGAAAATTAGAAGGGCCAAAGTGCAGCTGGAACTCAATCTAGCTAGTGCTGTTAAAGACAACAAAAATAGATACACTGGCAACAAAAGGAGGACTAAGGAGAGTCTCCCTCCTCTAGTAGATGTAGAGGGTAACATAGTGACCAGGGATGAGAAAAAGGCTGAGGTACTTAATGCCTTCTTTGCCTCAGTCTTTAGTAGGAAAATCAGTAGTACTCTGGGTACCCAGCCCCCTGAGCGGGAAGACAGGGATGGAAAAGCACAGTGAAGCCTCCATAATCCATTAAGAGGTGGTTAGTGAGCTGCTACACCACTTAGATATACACAAGTCTATGGGGCCAGATGGGATCC
>NW_010162101.1:0-1879 GCF_000695765.1 Mesitornis unicolor | reverse complement strand
GTCTCCCACAGCATCCTCCTGGAGAAGCTGGCTGGGCATGGCTTGGACAGGCCTATGCTTTGGTGGGTTTAAAAACTGGCTGTCGTTGTGGTGAATGGAGCTAAATCCAGATGGTGACCAGTCACAAGCGGTGTTCCTCAGGGCTCGATTTTGAGGCCAGTCCTGTTTAACATCTTTATCAATGATCTGGATGAAGGGATTGAGTGCTCCCACAGTAAGTTTGCAGATGTCACTAAGTTGGGAGGGAGTGTTGATCTGCCTGAGGGTAGGAAGGCTCTGCAGGGGGACCTGGACAGGCTGAATCAATGGGCTGAGGGCCAACTTCAACAAGGCCAAGAGCCGGGTTCTGCACTTCAGTCACAATAAGCCCATGCAGCACTACAGGCTTGGAGAAGAGTGGCTAGAAAGCTGCCAGGCGGAAAAGGACCTGGGGGTGTTGGTGGACAGCAGGATGACCATGAGCCAGCAATGTGCCCTTGCGGCCAAGAAGGCCAAAGGCATCCTGGGGCATATTAGAAGGGGTGTGGTTAGTAGGTGAGGAGAGGTTCTCCTTCCCCTCTACTCTCCCCTGGTGAGACCGTATCTGGAATATTGTGTTCAGTTCTGGGCCCCTCAGTTCAAGAAGGACAGGAAACTGCTTGAAAGAGTCCAGCACAGGGCCACAAGGATGATTGAGGGAGTGGAGCATCTCCCTTATGAGGAGTAGCTAAGGGAGCTGTTTCTCTTTAGCTTGGAGACGAGGAGACTGAGGAGTGACTTCATTAATGTTTATAAATTTGTAAAGGGCGAGTGTCAGGAGGAAAGAGCCAGGCTCTTCTCAGTGATGTCAAATGATAGGACAAAGGACAATGGGAGCAAGCTGGAGCACAGGAGGTTCAACCTGAACATAAGGATAAACTTTTTTACTGTGAGGGTGACAGAGCACTGGAACAGGCTGCTCAGAGAGGTTGTGGAGTCTCCTTCTCTGGAGACATTCAATACCCGCCTGGACGCGTTCCTGTGTGACCTAGTCTAGGTGATCCTGCTCTGGCAGGGGTGTTGGTCTAGATGATCTTTCGAGGTCCCTTCCAACTCCTAATATTCTGGAATTCTGTCTTTTGTGTTGAGCAGGAGATCCATAGCTAGACGCTTAACTCCAGTCTCATAAGTGCTGAGGAGAAGTGATAATCACTTCCATGGAGCTTCTGGCCATATTTCTGTTAGTACAGCCCAGGATGCTCGTTCCCTTCTTTGCTGTCAGGACACACTGCTGGCTCATGCACAACTTGTCATCTACAAGCACCTGCAGGTCCTTCTCTGTAAAGCTGCTCCAAAGTCAGTCAGATTCTAGCTCATATGACCTCAGGGAGTCTTCCTTCCCTGCTGTAGCACTTGACATTTATTCATCTTGAATTTCATAACGTTCCTGTTGGCCAATTCCTCCAGCCTGTCTGGATTATTCTGGATGGCCATTCTGCCCTCAAGCATATGAATTGATCCCCCAGTTTGATTTCATCTGCAAACTTGATGAGAGGGCACTCCATTCACCTCCTCCATGTTAGTGATAAAGATGTTAAACAGGACAGGTCCCAGGTGAGACCCTTGTGGTGGTCTTGTCCTCCTTAGTAGGAGGACATACTGAACAAAACATTGCACAATATAAAAAGGAATTCCTACTCTGTAAAGCAAATGTGTGATGTTTTTGTAGCACTTTTCCATAATCCAGTATTGCCTAAGAGAATTTGTTAGTTTAGTGAATTCCTCTTTTTACAAAGTAAAAAGTAAGTAAAAGTTGATTCAGCCAGTTTAGTCAGTAAGGAAGAAGACAAAGATCCCGGAATGTGTCACAGTATTATTATTGTTATTTATTAACTGGTTTTATAAGGCACCAGTCTGGACA
>NW_010162100.1:0-15923 GCF_000695765.1 Mesitornis unicolor | reverse complement strand
TCGTCTCGGAGTCCTGTGGTCGTCTTGCACATGATAATTCAATCATATATATTTTTTTCCAATAATTTTTTTTTCCTTTTCTTTTTTCTTTTTCCAACTCCCCTTTTCGAAGCAGTATTTGAGTCTGAGGTATTGGAGTTCATCCCAAGTTAACACACTGAAGTGCTGGTTTAGGATGATACATAGAGGAGATGCCAGAGCCTGTGTTTCCACAGCAGGACTATTGCCTATTTACAACTTCTGAGACTTTATAGACACTGAGAGTTTCCTTTGTCTTCCCATCTGGAAAAGGAAGATGTGAAAGTAGATGAATGTGGACAGACATGAACTTCTCTGGCTATGCAGCAGGTGTGGTGAGTATAAGCCAAATATCCTCTGGAAAGGACAACGTCCTCTGAAAGCAGATCATAACATTCTCCTTTTCAGAAAGCCATACTTATTAATAGTCTTCCAGACACTATCAGGATAATTGACTTTTGAAACTTCTTCAGTATTCCAGGTGAATCTCCTTTATATTTTAGCTGATTATAAAGTTGAGATGTGCTTTTCTTAATTCCTTTTTCTTCATTTTATTTTGCTATGTAAACTAGATTATTGACAGACCCTTTAGGCTGTCTTTTATGATGACATTTAACAGAAAGGGTTCAAGTAAAGGAAGACTTACCCTAAATATTCACCTCCTCCTCAGGTCTTTATTTAACTTTTGTATGCATTTCTTTAGCTTGTAGGTCAGCATTCTCCATGCTCACCCTGCTTTATAAATAACAAGGAAAAACTGACAGGCAGCATGATTGAAACTGATAAAACAAAATACTTCTAAAAATAATACACTGTCAGATTGTAGGATTTGTTTCTTTAGTTTGGGAGGAGATAAACAACTTAAACACGTACTATTAAAACTGTGTATTTAAATAATCCGCTGGTCTATATACAAATAGATTAATTGCACTTGGACCTGTTCAGACTTTCAGTCTTGTGAAGACCTACTGTGAAAAAACCTTTAAAACCTTTTAAAAATAATTTTTAATGTAGTAATGCAGTTGAAAAGAAAATGTTAAAGTGATTCATTAGGAGATGCATACTGAATCTAGCAGAATTGTGACAATAATGTGTTAGCTTAAATTTTGATTTGATCACTGCTTCCTTCTAGAGTGTTCAAGTATTTAAATTCTGCATGGTAAAACCTGCTGTTGTTATATTGTTTTCTCCCTTGATTTGCAGCTGATAGAAATACGCCAAATTCCTGAGAGGGGTTACTCTTTCTGCAAAGTTAATAATTAGGAAACCAGCATCTACATCATTGTTCATGAATGTTGAAAATGTAATAGATATTCCAGATTGGCAATTTGATTGCTATGACTGTAATGCATTATAGTTATTTGAATTATTAATATTATGACTATCATGCCTTTTTGTTGCAGAAAATGAATTAATTTGGTCACTTTCACTTCTTTTTTTAAATATCTGACAATATTGAAGGTTTTATTCTAATACAATTCCCATCAAATCAAAATTCATTTTAAGACAGCTTGCAGTGGCTTTCAAAAAACTGTGAAATAATACACAATCCTTTGCTCATGAGTCTATGAAATAAGTTGATATAAAGAATATAGGTGTCAGAATATGGAGAAATAAGATATTCTTCAGTGGTCTCTGTATTAGTACTAGCTAGGAGCCCTGGTAATAAGAGGAATAAGAAGTACTCATTTATGGAACAATATCTGATTGTGGATGACTTGAATGTTAGCATTGCTGGTAACACCTTGGCAAAGAATCAAAACGTGGACAGAAGAAACTCTGCAGTGAAGGTATTCTCTATGTCAAAGTAACTGAACGTTTAAAGGGACAGGAAGCAGAAAACTGATGGTTTAGTATTCAGACTGATAAATTACAGAGGGTTATATTGATTAAAATTATCTTTGGAGAACAAATTCATATGTTAGAGGGAATAAACACCTTTTCAGCAATTTTTATATGACGTCTGTGGAGAAAAGATTCTTGATCATAGCACAGTTTGATCTGGGAGAGGAGAATTTGATCCAGGACACCTTTAACTGTAGGCTTTATTTTGCATTTGATAGAAACAACACTTTGAATTTCTAAGCAATTAAATCAATAACTTTCTGATAGACAAACTGTTGAGGAAAGCTCAGGCAAGCAGTTCTACAGTAGATCTATGAGGGATGACTTGGTCGTCACTCCAGAATCTGATGGGTGAAAAGGACAATCAAGATCTATCTTTTTTTGCTATAGTTATACAGAATATTAATTCTGGCCAGTAATACTCATACTTTGGGGTTTTTTTTGAGCAGTCAGTTTTACAAACAGAAAAGAACAAATGAAATCAGGAAAGAAAAAAAAAACAAAAGTGAATGCTGATTTGGCATCGCATGCAGAAGCAGTAGATGATGAACCTTTGCTCCAGAGCACAATTTGACAATCACAAAAGATATCTGTGGCTAAAAATAATCAAGCTTAACAAAAAAGGTGAAAGAAATAGTTGAATTGTTTTTAAAAGGAAAGAGAGAATTTGTGACAATAATGGGAATAAATCAGTAGGTTAGAATGCAGACCATGGATGAGAAAAGGTCAGCATGAAAGTCTTATGATGCAGATGGCTAAGGATATGGTCCGATGAGGAAGCAGAGGAAGGAACAGTGGCATGCAGAGGGCCCATAAGAACAAGATGCCATCACCTGGCCTTAAGACCTTTATATTTAAATATTCTGAGGACTTCATATCCTTGCAACCTTCTCACTGGCCTTTTCACAAATACAAATACAGTTTAAATGTATCAGGACAGCATGAAATGTCTTATACAGGGGTGAGTCCAGGAAAAAGATGTTAAATTATGTGTTATAATGGAAGAGAGTCTGAAATATTCACCAGCTACTTCTCTACAGCTTTTTGGAGGAATCAAGGCAAGATACCTACTGGAAAAATTTAGAGATTCCCTCACAAAATAGACTTGCATATCTTATATTTAATGGACTTATCCATCTTATGCTTATACCTGAGAAATTATGCTAATGAAATAGTTTTTTCTTTTGTCAGTGGTTAAGAATATTATCAGGGCACAACTATGATATTTAAAGATTAAATTTCCAGGACCAGACTACTTGTGTTTGAATTTCTTTGAAAAAGATCAGCAGATTTCTTAAAGTCTTGACATTGATTTGTAACGATTATTGGAAGACAGAATATTCCAGGACACAAATATTTACTCATCAATAATGGAAAAATATAGAAAATGTGATTTCCTGGGAAGTGCTAAAATGGTCAACATGAAATTACCTTTGTAAAAATAATAGAGTAGCTGATACTGATATGATCAATAAAGAATTGAAGGAAGTTAATATATTTAACACCATTGTTTTAATGAAGTTAGGTCTTTTTGAGTAAATTTGGTATTGTTTTGGATGAGATTATATGTCCAGCTGATGAAAGTTACTGTACTGACATAACAAATTCACTTTTGCGAAATATTTGATTTAATTAAACATGATGAAAATAAGTGCTTTACAAAATCAGTGTAGTTCATATTAAAGGGATTAACAAGTGGTAAACTGATAAATCCCACAGAGTAACTGTAACGTACTGTCAGAAGACTGTCTAGTAAAAAATACTGTCTAGTAAAAAAAGCTGCAGAGATTACGTTTGTGGCTGAATCCTATTCAACATTGTAATAAGTTCTCTGGATGAAACATAAAATAATTACAGATAGAGTTGCACAAAGACACAGATTTGGTAGCCTACCTTCTTGCTATTCATTTGAGGCTCTAGCTGGTGATTCTCAGAGTTTGGTACTTGATCCACTTTTATCTTGTGAATGAAACCTTCTGAGAACTGAAGGAAACAGGAACTTCACCACTGATGTTATTTGCAGCAGTACCTGGTCCTACTTCTGTGAATGTCCTTAAGGAGATTCTAATTGCTCCTGTCTACCATGGTGTCATACAGCAGTTGCCAAAATTGGCTGCTAGAGACTGTTGAAGTAATTGTCCGAAGAAAAATTAGAAAGCATGGCATATCTGTAGCAGGTACATGGGGATGGGGAGAGAATAGGAAGAACAGAAGTTAAAAAGCTTGGGAGTTAAGATAATAAAAGTTCAGTAGGGGAAGGAAAGAGCAAAAAAGCCCCAGGCCATGCAACTAAGTCACTCATCACCTCCCATAAGAAGACCAATGCCCAGCTGGTCTCTGAGCAATGTCCATCCTAAAAGCCAAATTTCCCCCTATTTCTTCTTCCTCTACCTCAGTTTTTTACTTCTGAGTATGATATCATACTATAGGGAATATCTCTCTGCCCAGTTCAGGTCAGCTGTCCCAGCTCTGGATCCCCATAACATGCCCACCCCCAGCTTAGTTGCTGGGGGGCAGAGTGGGAAAAAAGAGTGTGTGTTGACAATGTGCAGCACTGTTCAGCAATAGCCATAATATTAGTGTGTTATCATCAGTGTGTTAACAGCCTCAAATCTGAAACAGAACACTGTACAGACTGCTGAGAAGAAACCTAACTCCACAGCCAGTACAGAAATACAGCACCTTAGATTTATCATAACACTGAAGCACCCCTTATTCCCTATATCTATCCACAAGTTTATTTAAGTGCAGTAACATATAATTGAGTTTTCCAGTTCTCCCAATACATGAAAGTTTGTAAGACACCATGGCATAGTGAATCCAAGGCATCAATTACAGCTCATCTAATCTGTTACGTTAATTACCATATGGTCCACAAAATACTAAATATGTTTATGCTAAAACAGTAATTCATGTATGCTAAATCTGCAACTGGGAATTTTATTACATTCCCTACGTCACCACAGAAATGCTAAATACTTAGGACTGGCAGTTCATTTACTGTCCCCCCTTCACACAGTGATCATTGCAGGTCCATGACCTCCTGCTCCTTTTACATTTCCTACTACAGGACCCACTCGTGCAAGGTGGTGTTTCAGATAACAATGACACTTCACTTCTGCTGGCTGCAGCAGGAAGAGAAGTTGTTGAGCATTTTCCTGGGAATACTAAAGCTAAAAAGTCAGTGAAAATATCACCTTTTCAGGAACAAACTGTTACTTTCCTCTTTCAGAACCTTAAGTGTATGAGGCAAGGAGTGAATGGGGCTGTGGCACTACATTGTATCCTCCTCCACTCACTTTTAATAAAAAATGTAAACAGTTGGAAAGTGATGAAGAGGTCCTTAGGCAGTTATTCGTTGATGTATCTCACCAGAGACACAATGAAATGCATGATTCTTCCATGTACTCCTGCAAACACTTACAAAATTATTTTATTATTTTGTTGCAAATCCTCTTTCTGCACTTACTACTTCATCTACTTTAGCGCAGGGCTAAGTCCTCACAGTTACCTTCTTGACTGGCCAGAAGAGATCAAGTCAGATGATATAAAGGATGGGAACTATCTTAATTTTGAATCTCTACAGTGTAGGTATTGACAGCTGATCTACCCACCCTCTGTAGCCAATGGAGAAATATGTGCACCCTGAAGGTACAGTTCACCTGATCTGTTTTAGACATCTGTTTTTATGAAATGAAGCATGGAAGTTATGAAACATCAATGACAATGATTATCGAATTTCCATCAAGAAATCTATTTATTCCAGTGCATTGGGAGCTTAGAGTCATTAGGTCAGACATAGATCAATACCACCTGGTATGTTACAGGCACAATATTATACAGAGTGTTGTAAAAATTTGATTACTAGTTTCAACAAGTATCTGTTAAGAGTTATCAAGTATCAGTTATTTGTAAAAATGTGTTTTTTTGCATAACCATTCTATTTTGGATGCATGAAGAAGATACAAAAGAGCTTAATGTAAGAAACTTCCCTCACTCTGCTCCAATTCGATATTGTATATGCTATGTCTCATCTGACGATATATTGGATCATAATCTATACACTATTGTATGCATGAGATTTTGCTAGCTGTTTCTAATTAAGTATTTTCCACTTTGTTTTAGTTCAAATCTGCCATCAGCTGTCACCATAAACCTTTAGATACATATAGATTTCAAATTATCATGTTTTAGAACATAATACAATCATATAATATTAGTGCATTATTGACATATATGGTAATGCTGAGGTATTAACCAATATCATTGGTCATTAATTAAGCTAGATGAAAATAGACTTCAAGCTTCTCACAGCACCATCACCACAGAAACTAATATACATGATATATCATTTATTGTTTATATTATAAAGCTACTGCACCACCATTTGTTCTTATGGGACAGTTTGTGGCTTGGGGAAATGGGGGAAGGGGTGGGGGGGAAAGAAAAAAGCAGCTATTGGGTGCTGTGGTGCAGTTGAGGCAGATCAATATTATATGAACATTTGAGAATCCAAATAATCTGTTCAAGTTATGAAAATAGGTTGCAATGTTGAGACAGTTAGACAGGTGGCAAACTGAGACTACTGTTTTATGCAGAAAATGTATCTAGTTACACAGTTAGTTGTGTTACTATCTAGTTAACACCATGTTTTCTGCTCTTGTCTTCAGTCCATCCAAAGTATCCAAGTATAAGCCTTGTTTCTAGGCAGGGAGAATTCCTTAATGTATGTTTACCATAAAGGAATATTACCCTCTGCAGAGATACCTACATTGTAATAGGTGTTAATTTAATACAAATAATAATAATGGATTAAAATAATTGCCATGGCTTTGATTTCCATAGTTTGAAGATGAGCAGATTCTCCCTTTCTTTCTTTAAAATGGATAAATTTGTAGAAAACCTCTAAAATAAGATGAATTTGTCTTCTCAGATAAAGTGTTTGTTAGGCATTTTATAGAGCAAGCAGACTTTAGAACAGCTTCAGAAGCAAGTCTGCTTGCTGATATTTATTTTGAAAATGCACTCCACACTCACAGGCTTAGAGGAAGCTTAATTACAATCAATGGAATAATTAAGTTGAGGGAAATGTGCAATAGAGAACAAAAATGAGTAGAAAACATACGCACAAGTGTACCTTTGGGCAAAAGCATTATAGGCACAATATTGTCATTATGCCTCTCAAATCACATAATTATTTGCTCTGGCGTCTGTGTGGGAAAGATTGTACATGGTTTTTATGTTCATATTCTGATCCATACTTAAACATTTTACAAAATGGTGCCTTGTAGTAACACTAGCCTACACTTAGCACACATCGAATTTTGTACATAGCTGAACTTTCACAACATGTTCCTATTCTGAAAAAGCACTGCTATTTAAAAAGTTCTGCTTCTCTCCTTCCCCTCACAGTTCACATATCTTAGGAGTACTTATAACAGTTTGTTCACCAGAGTTTGACTCACAGTGATCAGCTCTTTGCAGGTGTATTATTTACTGGTTCCAGTCTAGTTGCACTAGCCAGTTGTGACTGTTTCACTGACCACAGCTCTCAGATAAATAAAATGCACACCCAGAAAAGGTGTCCTAGAACAGGTAGTTTCAGAGAGTGAAATGGTCTTAGAAAGTCTTATCATGCTCTTTTTAAATTTGGAATTCTTATCTCTTGGTGCACCTTGCAGTCCCAAAGCCATAAGTCCTGTAATGGGAAACCTGCTTTTTTATCTCTTTTTCTAGCATTTGCCATGATAGACATTGAAGAGGGAGGGAGAAGAAGGAAACAATAACAACAAAACCTCCTGAACCACATTTTCAGGTTACAATTAGAGAAATCTAAATATTTTAAAGTGGTCACCAACATTTCCATGATTCTATCTTTGAAAGGGTTAATACAGTGCTTTGTACAAATATTTAGAAATAAACATTTGACATTTTCTGGTGTGCATTTAACAGTCAAAATTCCTGTATTAGGGATGAAAGTCTCTTCAATGAAACCAAAGTGATTTAAGTTTAGTCCAGAAAATTTTGGCCCAGGGATCATGTCAAATCTTTCAGTTGCCCAAATATGATAGAAATCTCCAATAATAGATGGTATCCATACATTAAAAAACATCAAGAAGTATAAAAATAATATCAAGGAGAATAAAATCTTGAAATTATTCATTCTGCTTGTTTAAATTCTAGCAAATAAATGCAGCAAGGTGTAAGATTTACTAAATATTCTTTAATCATTAGTGGGGGAAATTGTTAATGGATTACTTTTTCAGCTGAAATATGCTTTGTATTACTCTAAGTTCATGACTACAAAAGATGTGAGTACTGAAGTGAAGGTAATGTAAATAATCTTTTCTCGCATGGTAAAGCTAATTAAACAGTAACATATATGTATACATTGTTGATGATATTACCTACCTGAAATGCAAAGAGATAATTTTCCTACAGACCAAATGTTCATGTTGAACTCTGAGGCACCAAACACCAACATAATGAATACTGTGTGTATGAAAGAAATTAGGGAACAGTTTGGGGGATGAAAGGAAGAACAGAGAATTTATATTTTTGCCTGGATTCCCTGTGCATTTAATAACAAGTTTCACTGAAGTGGAACTTAGCAGCAATGCAAAACAATTTTGGCCTTTGAAGATTCCTAATAATGCACAAATAACAAGGTGGATGTAACCTGTGAGGAAGTACCTGGGCTTTCAGCAGCCTTTAGGAAGTTTGGATACATCTCTATAGTTAATTTATCTCTGACCACCAGAGAAGCTCACTTGGTTTCATTCCCTCTCCTTCTACCTGCACCTTCCCATTCTGCCACATCCTCTCCATATAGGTGTTATATATGTATATAGAGAGATTTATGTCCTGCACATGAGTATGATTCATGGACAAAAGAAGCAGTGGCAGGAAACAAGGAACGTCAAAACAAGATTCAGGAAAAATAGTGACAAAGAAAAGGGAGTAAGAAGGCTGAACACTGTTTCATTTAGGGGGAAGGAAACAAGAAACTTCATATAAAATGCTAATGAGAAGTTTAGAAGAGGTAAACTATGAGGTTTTTTTTGTCCAAGCTAGCAATCCAAGGACAAATAAAGCACACAAACAACTTAGAGGCTGGCAAAAAGTGTCTGGATCGATTTCTTTTTTTTTCCACAGAAGGAGCTATCAGTCTGTTGATCTAATTGCTTTATGCTACTAGTAACACTTTGGATTTTAGCAAGACTCTTAAATATCACTTTTCAAGAGCTAACAAAATGATCAAGAACTGCCACAGCAAGAACAGTAAACTTTAACAGAATTTTTCATTGATTGCAATCTCACATACTTCAAGACATAAACCTGCCTTTAGACAGTGAAGGTTGCAATAAACTTACTTTAGTAGCTTTAAAGATCCATTATGTTGTTACTATTTTGTGCATGTCTTCTGTAACATCTAATAGTGGCTGTTATCAGAGGAAGGCAGGGTAACAGACTGCAAGTACTGGTCTGTTCAAGAAACTTCCTATATGTGCATATATGAGACATGGAAATGGAAAAAAACCTGGGGTTTCAGCTATTCCTATTTATCTCTGAAGTTAATATGACAACAATTTGCACAGTCTCTCAGTACAGGTGTGATGAAAGTGAATGTGTTTGGAATACGGCATCGTAACATCTCACTACGATAGGCTTCTCTGAGACCTTTTCATCCACCAAATGAGCTGGTTGGGAGTGCATGCTCCCTCCTGCTCCTCTGAGCCACTGTGTTTCCAGTGTCACGTGGGAGCAAACTGTCAGAGCGACCATTTCATAAAAACACCACAGAGCTGGAGTCTGCCAGTTTGATAAAAGCTGCAATAGGATTGACTAACATGCTGACATAACAGACTTAATATCAGTTGAAGACCTTAGGAAAAAGCAGAAGATAGGGGAAGGAGCCAGACAAATGTAACTTTATGGAAGAGAAAAATCAATGTGTAATCCAGCCTTTAAAAAGAATATTGGTTTAGGGTGTGCAGACATATTAATTCTCAGTTTATTCTTTCAGCTGGAGATAAATACTTAGTTATTTGGACCGTATCTTCTGCTCTGTCAGGTTTCTACCTGTGTTTGCATCATAAGCATTATTTCTGACTGCATGGTACAAGCAGTGAAGAGCATAGGTGGTCTTCAGGAACACTTTTTGTCAGGATCCCTGTTTGCACATGTAAATGCAGGTGAACATCGTTAGTGATTCTGGCTCACTATATGACACTGGTCATGCAGTTTATTCTTCTCCTTAGTCCAGGAGAAGTAATGAGCTCTGTCACCCCAGAGTGGACTGAAAAGCAATGAGAATTACTTACTGGAAAGCAAACAGATTGGGGAAGGGAAAGTGAAATGTAATAGAGCAAGTGAGTGACCTTTGAAAATTGATGTGCTGGCTTGAAATTTCTCAGGTAAAAGATACAGTCAAATTACTAAATCTTGTTCCCACGTGTTAACAGGATGGGCAGTTTGTTTGGTCAAATTCAATGAATGTTAAAGCCTTATAAAGCTTCTGCACGAAAGGACTGGAGGTGACATCAAGGCGGATAATAAAGTTACCAAGAGCACAGATCGGTGGTGATTCAGCAATTAGCTCTGTCAGCAGCTCTGGAAGATCTGTAACAAATCATAAGTTTTTAGTTAGTGGATATAATAAAAACATTTAATAGTGAAGGGAGAGTAACAGAGGCGATAAATGTGTTTAAGCATAGAATATTGCCTTCTTACGACAATTATATGATCTGGAGACAAAACTGGCTTATGATATATGAATTCCCTCTTGAGACAGAATATTAATATTCTGGCAGGTGAAGAAACATTTGTCTTTTTGACTTTCCTCGAATCTCGTAGATCATTACACTGTTGGTTTCAGGTTGGGAATGAAGAAAAGTTATGCAAATTGTACAAATATCAGACTGAGTGGAAATAGAAACAGTAACTGTAGACTGAGAAATACAGCCGAAGTATGAAGGAGAGAAATAAGTGATAGGGAAGGGCAATTCAGCTCACAAGAAATAGGTGCCAGCTCTTTGCTGTAAAAGTACGATTTGGGTGAACAAGTCTGAAAAGAAAGGAAGAGAGCTTGATAATTACCGTCTTGTAAACCCAAATTTGTCAAGTAATACGATATGTGTAGCAGCCAGTGGAGATCTGAGGTAGTAAAGTCATGAATTAGGGTATTCACATCTTCAAACTTTAGGCATCTAATTGAATCACTGAAAAGAGCCACCTAAACACCCTACATAGTTAATGGAAAAAAGCTGTCTCCTCCAGAGAGCAATCTGAATCTCTTGAGTTAGGTGCCTACCTTCTGCCATTGACTATATAGGCCAGCTGAAGTGAGATAGTGTGAACACCTCCTGAAGTGCCTTATTACAGCATATCCAGGAATATACCTAGGTGCAAAGTAACGGCATTGCAGGGCACCAATTATGTACTTTAACAGCACATGCATCATTTCTAACAAAGTGGTATTTATGTGTAATACTCACTGATTGCTCTCACACTACCCTGAGGCTATGCACAGCTGTAATGGAAAGGTGGATATCTTCCGTAAAAAGTCAGGTTAATGCACTGACCAACTTTTTGAGACAACATCTGCTCCATGCAGAAGATAAGGCCGTGGCAGAAGTGGAGGGGGAAGCGCTACCTTTTGAGATGTCTAAAAATGAACTGGGCTACAGTGAAGGAAAATCCTGTACTGGGCAGAGGCTGAGAGGACTGCATGATCTAACTCTGTCTCTTAACTTGCACAGCTGTAGACAAATCACACTGCCATTTCAGAAAAATAGAAACCAGCAAAAGGCTCAAGTTTTTACTCCTGTGATTGTATTGCTTCTCCTTTGAAAGTATTACAGTACAGGCAACCACAAAAAAGAAAAGGAATATATAGGAAAAGGATTAACATATAGGAGAAGGATTACTGGAAAAAATTTAAAGTCACACATACCAAAAGTGCAAAGCATACAGAGAGTAATAAATATTGTGTCAGACTTGTCTGAACACAAAAATAACCAACAGCATAATTTAACTAGTATAGTAGCACTGTTTACTTGCATTGTTTTCTCTCCCTCCCTCTCCAGCCAATCTAACTCAGTTCAGAAGCAAAATCACAGAAATATCTGCCATGCTTTAAATCATTTAAGTGTTAAATAATAAATATACAAGAATTCAAATTGTTGCAAAATAATTTGACATAGCTCTTACCAGGAAGCCTGAAGTGATGGCTTTAGCAGTCTCACAAGATCTTAAACAAGAACAGAACCACATAAGCACTTAGGAGTGAGCAATTGCTTGCCTGTTACAATTTGATTTGAAGCTGATCTAAAGGAGAAGGTAGCACAATTGGCTGTGAGGGCATTCAGGAATCTCCATCAGCCCTTTCACTCCTTGAAGGGTTAATTCTAACAGCAGAGATGCATTAAAAAAGAAATAAAACAATTTTTGTCAGGTAGTTGAATTCATAGAAAAATATTAATGGAAGTAAAGCTTGTCTGAATGAATAAAAAAATTCTAATTAGAGTTTTTTGTGTTTGAGCTAAGAAGAAAAAAAAATAAACCTCTTTCAGCCTCTCCCTCTCCCTTTCACCTTTATGGAATTTGCTCTTTTCCAATATGCAATAATAAGAAATTTTTCTTATTAATATTGTACTGCTGGGATTTATGAAACACTAGTGAATGATTTTATCTTTGTATAGAGGACCATTGTAGGAAATGAGATTGCTGTATCCAAATTCAACGTAGACTGACTTTTTATGTTAAATGCAACAAGTACCTCTGGTTTTAAAGGTTTGCTTCTTATTTTTGTCTTGAAAAGCCGATTGGCAGTGTTAGTGAGAGTGCTTAAGCACTCGTCAGGGCCAATCTCTGACTGCAGGTTAATAATCTATTCTGCTTTATATTACTTTGTGGATAATGAAGGTCCTCAGTACTCAGCCCTTTCAGACTTGAGGTTCTATCCTACTTGATTTTTTGCTGCATTCATCATGTAGTCTTAAAATCCATCTGCAATATTAGTCACCAGGCCTGCCCCCTAACCCAGCATGGCTAGGATGAGGGATTCTGTTGCAGAGAGCCAGGATACAGCTGTTTTAGTTTATACTTGTAGAGATGGTTGGTGCATACCTCACTGGGAGCTGTGCCTAGTTTTACTGAGCTAGGTCTACAGCCAGGCTTAACTGGCAACTTCTCTTTGCTTACCCCAGGCTGATGGGGTGTCCAACACTCTCCCAACCTGCAGTCCCAGCAAGCTGAGAGTGGGGTAACCCTGATGTGCTGTGACCCCCACTGGAGCTCTTCTGGACGGATGGCGACAAGGTAAAACTCCCCAAAACATGGGTGCTTCGGCACAGTATCAGTGGTAAAATTATGGTGTCTGCACAAGGTTCATAATATTGCTTACATGGGTACACCAGGGAACAGGATCCTGGCTTTGGAGGTACAGTAGATTAAAAAGTACCGTGTGATGCTCCTGGGCACTTGGAACTGATTTTCCATACTGAATGGTGCTGGTGTGATTTATGTCCAGGCTAATGATCCTTCTCCCAGACTAATTCTAGGTCAGGTTTGGAAACTGACGTGGGCTGGGGACCATTTCCAGTGAGCAGTCTCGATGTGGCCTTGCCATTTAATAGCATGGACTGAGGCCCTGTGACACAGCTGGTCAGGGTGCTGGGGGGACTTCAGGGCATGTGTCCTTGATGGGGCCTGTGGAGCCTTCCCAGCTTCTTCTGCACACTCAGCCCCTCTGCTGTGTACTCAGGCTGTGTTGTGCCCCTGCTCGTGACCACTTTGGGAACTGGAGAAGCTATTTCCCTGCACACCAGTGGTGCAACACCACCCCCTTGCAGTTCATATCATATGGTGAATGGCATCTCAGCTTGATGGCAGACAAAAGGACTTCTGAGCAGGAGCAGACAGTCTTCTAATCCTTTATAATTAGCTACAGAAATATTTGACAAGAGGAAAGTAACACTAGCAAATTGCTGTATTTTTGTGTGGTACTACTCATAGCCACATGCTAGTAGAGCCCACATGCTCATAGAGCCCCCACTGCTCCATGTAGCCTCCCTCTGTTGCTGCAGAGTGCTTTACACCCACGTGAGGCAGACAGGGGGTAATGATCCTCCCTCTCTTCCTCATTTTTGTCTTTCTGGGTTGGGAGGAAGGGAATAGCAGAGATCAGGGAAGCAGTGAGGAGGCTGGAGAGAAGAAACACATTACTGGAAAACAGCAGCAAGGCCTATTAGCAGAGAGTAAGCTCTGCAGTAAACCTCTCCTTGATTACCCCTCGTTAATATATACCCCACATGGCTCTTGAACAAAAGTTTTTCAGATAACCCATAGGTCAAGCTTATGAAAATTCAGTATTTTTTAGCATTGTATGTGTACATAGCAATTGTTTTAAAAGGTTGCATAAACAAAGTGGACTTCAAGAAACATACCAAAAGCAGCTGCAAAGAGAGATTCTTAGCTGCTGTAAATCAGCATGACTTGTATCAGTCAACCATGTTATTTCATTATTTCTGAATTCTAATAATGTTCATCTCTTCTTTCACACAGAACTTCTCTGCAGTATATCCTTTATGATGATTTGACATCTCCAAAGGCCTTAACACTCTTTGGGGAACGTGACTCAAACAACAAATGCTCTTTGTGCGTATTCGCTTCTTATGGTTGTATTTTAGCTCATTCCTATCAGAATAGAGCCTAAGAAAGGCTGTCTAGAAAGGACAATTTCCTAACAGTGTTTACATTATGGGAAAATTTCTCTCATTGTGAGGCTGCCTGGAAAATTCTGAAGATAATTTCTGCCTAGGAATAACAACTTTATTACCTGTAAATCCTTAGAGATGGCTATATAGACTTCTCAGTAAATAATAATAAAAAAAGTCCACCTTACTGAAATATCAAAAACGGAGTATTGTCTGCTAAGCCTTATCTTGTTGCCACAAAGCATTATGTTCTGCTATAAATATCCATTATTCTCTTAAAAGAAAAAACTCAACCAACTTGTGGTTCCAAAACCTAACAATCTGAAGGGTGTTTTCCTGTTTATTTATGATAGTTCAAACTAGAGAATTTATATATTTCTGTCATTTATAAGCATTAAAAATAAATTTACTAGGGCAGAATTATTTATATAAGCTATTGTATTCAATTCCCCCCTTCCTTCCTCTATCTTATTCTTGAATTTATCTTGAGTCAGTTAGTTTACTGCAGATCTTTTTAAAAGTCCTGTTTAAGGGTTATTTCTCTCTGTGACTCCTCATTCATTTCCCATTCTACTTCTGAAACTTAACTAACTCTTTATTCCTTCTTCTGCTTCCTTCTGTCACTCCAAGGCCAGTTAAAAATGACTATGGGTGCACTATAAAAAGTTTTTTTGGAACTGTATAGATGTTTCTTTTAAACTGCTCTTCACAATGCCTATTCATAGGCTCATTCCAGCTAAACACCTTTTATTGATGTCAGGGGGGAGAGTTGCTCTTTCCTCTGACAGCCTGTCCTGGTTTGAGCTAAATAGAACTAATTTTCTATTTAGTGAATTTACTTTTCAGCTCAATCTCTTTTAAGTGGCTGAACTTGCTGAAACCTGGCAGCATGTTATATCCCAGACAGTGTGTACTGATAATGTTGAAGGCCAATTGTCTCACCATGGGTGCCATGTCTGCACCTATGGTGGGTGAAAGCGGACCCAAAACTGACCAACTAGGTATTCCATCCCACATATGTCATACTCGGTATACAGTCGATGGATCACGAGGGTCTCGACCGTTCATTCATCTTGGAGCCCTTCCATCTTGGACGCTTCTGTCCGTCTTGATCCTGCAGTGGCCAAGTTCTGAGCAGAACCCTGCTAGTTCATCTGCCTCTGATCCTGATTCATGTATTCCCGCATCCTGCTCCTACTGCTGCTGAGTTCGGTCTGGTGCCCTGCTCTGCAGAGCCTCTGGTGATGTAATCACCACTGGAGGGAGGATGGGGGGAGGTTTTTATATTTCTTTTGTATATATATTTGTGGATATTTGTATATATTTCATTATTTTGCTATT
>NW_010162099.1:42663-52538 GCF_000695765.1 Mesitornis unicolor | reverse complement strand
GGCTTGTTGTGAAATGAGGAGAGAGAAGTCGGGTCTGGGATGCCGGCGCTGTAGGCAGAGCTTTCCCGGCCTGCACCCGGCCGTTTGGGCAGCACCGGGGCTCTGCGAAGCCTGCAGATGTTTCACTAGGAAACACCTGGACTGGCTAGATCCAGAGATCACCCCGTGAGAAAATTGGAACCAGGACCACCTGGTTCTCGCTGGATCCCATCATGCTGAAAAATCCCCCACTGCTACAGCTAGGCACAGCTGCTGCTTAAAATGTCCTGAGGTCACTCCTGAGTTTGTGCCCAGTATCCTAGACTTTCCTTACCATTATCCTAAAAATGAGTTGCATGTGATGGTTTAGCAAGGTGAGTGTCTAAACAATAAACAATTCTGTTGCACGTTTGGGTGCAAACATCCAAGCGTAGTCTTTCTAGCCAGTAGTTTACACTACACAAGTTGAAAATTTAGAAATGAGCATTTGCAGGTAGAGAAGGCTTCACAGAGAAGCCTTCACGTGAGATTCACAAAAACACAGCTCCGTTTACACAACAAGCCTTTTACAGCAACCGGATCAAAGTGAGACCCAGTTTTTATTCGTACTATAGAATGAGTTCCCATGTACTTCATCATTGAGTCAAAAGTTTGAAGGGCATCTCAACTGTTCTCAATGGTTGCAAGCCTGAATAACACTGCTGTGCAGTCTATCAAGATAATTTACATAAGAAAAGCTGGAAAATGACACTGAGATAGCACAAAACGTGATGTGTAAAGTGCAGCTACTTGGAAAAACTGAGTACCAACTTCCCTCTTCGAGCACTTGAGCAGGTAGGCAATGTTATTCCCACTTGAGAGGCACAAAAATTTGGTGGTAAGCTTTTGTGTCAAAATTAGACCCCCACCTTGAAACTGCCATTTAGGAATCCAAGTGCCAAGTTTTTTGCATCAATGTCTCTCTTTTTTGTCTTACACACGTCTTTTGCTCAAAGTGTTTTTCTGTGTTCCTATCTGGGTCATTATAGTGATGAAATAAGCAACAGTTGGTTGGAGGATGTACTACTTCTCCCTTTGTCTTTTTGTCAGGCCAGCTGGCCAACTCAGAGCCTATTTTTTTGTACTTTGAACATCCAAACCTTATGTCAAATTAAAGAAAGAATGTAGTAAGGCACTATTGTATCTTACTTGTCAGTGAAAGTGCCATGTATACTCCTATGAGATATTAATAATAGATACTGATCAGGTATACAGATGGGAATGAAAGAAAACAAAGACTATAAATAATGAACAACTGGAAAACACATTACTGAGTATGCAGATGAAAACAGAGCATATGTGAAGGGAGTCAATAGCATTACTTAACTATACAGATAGGGAGAGTGCAAGTAGAAGAATATAAGGATGTTAAATGATAGATGCATGAGAAAGAAAATTTTGGTAGGAATATGAACTAGACTGATTGGCAATTCCTCATCTTCTGGCTGTAACCAGCCTTTAAGAACAAGAAGCAGGCAATGGCCATTTGTGAAGAAATTCCACAGGGCTTCCTATACGTATTTTGTATTGGAGTAGTTGAGTGCTAGCTGTCATTGTGCCATGCCAATGTAGAGCTCAGTGCTCTAATGTTTCATTTACATGCTCTAAGAAGTGGTGTGCATTTGCACAAGGTCTTATGCAGAGTTTATTTTTGTGGCAGTCTTTTAATGGTGACCAGTGTTAAGTTTCTGGTTATTTCTTGCAAAATTGTCTCCAAATGGTATTTCTGTGACAGCATGTCCATCAGTATGTTGGTGGTCAGTCTAATGTTTCTTCTTTTATTCCCAGCTAGTGCTTACTCATCAGACTGACCTGGTAACTACACAGAATTTATAATTTGAGAATTCAGAGTTCATAAAATAATCCACATGTCTGTGGTCTGACCCTATGTAGTTTAACATGTAAACATGTTTCAAAGCCTATGTAAAATAATTTAATAACTGTATTTCTTAAAAATAAAAAAAGTGCATAGTTTTCTGTGAAGCTTATCAGTCACTCTCTGTAGCTTGTATTAGTTCATAAAGATGGGTAAAGGGAGTAAGGTACTTAGAGAAAGGAAGTCAGGAATGATCTGGACTGATGTGTTAGACTTGCCCATAATGGGATTTTTTAAATAGATTTGGAAAAGCAAGAAGATATTTGACACAGAACAGGAAGGGCAAAAGAGTGTGAGAGTGGGGCAAGGACTGACTTTTTACTACTGAGAGACAATTGCAAGCAATTTAAAAGTCTGTATTTGGTGCGAGATGTTGAAAGACAGTCTTGTAGCAGAATACGCTATGAAAATACTGAAAGAGATAACCAGTAAGCAGAATTCTTTGTTAGAGGCAAGCCTTCACATGCTTAATGTCTGTATATTGTAGCAGCTATGGCCAGGCAATTAAACTTTGGTTTTGCAGATAGTATCTCTTCTAGGTAAGCTGAAATATTATAATTAAAGCTGAAAGTGTCAGTAAGAGCTAAGCTGTTTACTTCTGCTTGAAGAAGGTCATTACAAATCTCATGAAAATACACATAAAATAATCTGAAGTAGATTTTTAAAGCCTAGTGTAATGCATTAAGCATAATATTTTTGCTTAAATTAAATTTGTGAGCTCACCTTTAAGAAGAAAGTGCAGAAAGCTAAATCCAGATCCTACTACTGCTGGCCAAAACAACCAACTCCATACAAGTGGCCCAGAAAAATAATGTAATTAAAATATTCAAGATAAAAAATGAAAGTCAAGTAGGTACAGTTGCAAAGTTGCAAGCCAGGAGTAGTCTTACAACAGTTAATGGGATAATTGAGCTGAAGGGACATTAAGTTGATCAGTGGAGACAAGACAGTAGACCCAGGAAAACTGCGAATCATAAACACCAGAGAACATCCTTTCTCCTAGTTTCTGTTACTTGGTGCATTCGTGGTAACAGATGGAATTTAGCTCTCCCTATTTTTGGTACTTGTGTGATTCAGAGAGTATCTGGTTGAGTCTTGAAATACCTGAGTCCATTTTAATTGCCATGGTGATGGCAGGAAAACTACAAAGCCTACCTGAATAACTGGACGAGTCAGTCAAAAGTAGAAAGGGGTGTTAAAAGAGGGCTTGAGGTCACCTGTTGATGAGCAATTGGGAACTCCTGCAGCTCTCAGCCTCTGGTAAACTCCTGTTGCTCCTGAACTTCTGTGGTCTCCATCTCTTGTTAAAGAAACTTGAAGCTTTAGCTTCTCTGCTTACTGAAAAGAGGAATTTTCCATTAATTTTTAGGGGACATGACAATAGGGAAAAAATCTTCTTTTACTCTGTGTTTTTCCAGACTACGTGTCCTGGTTCTTGTTTCCTACAAATTGCTTCAACGTACTGCTTATTTATTCTGTATTTCCTTACCATTACCAATGAGAAGTTGACAGTAGATATAGAAGCTTGTTCTTCAAACATACTTGAATTCTTACAGTGAATCAAATGTGTCACAAATTTTCTCCGTCTATACATCCTGGAAAAGCATAGAGCATCAACTTAAACCTGTCATTGTATGAACTGTTACTCAGTTTCTGTTGGAAAACTTTTCCCCACAGGACTGAATAATGGTCACATACTGCAAAAAGAGAGGCAGTAGATCTGACTGGCACTACTGGGCGGGATATCCTTTGAAAAGTCAGTGGTGCAGTTAGTTCCAACAGTTTGGAGCTTCTGGTTTGGATAGTAGGGCCCAGTTGAGCTGACGCTCAAATGTAAAGGCCTTTGTTTAATGCCTATTAAAGGCACGTCCCATAACTTTAGGCTTAAGTACTTGGTTACTTGTAATGTAATTTCTGTGACATGACCAAAGCTGCATTAAAGACAATGGAGCAAACACAGTGAAGTGTCAGTATAAGCTACAAAAGAATCAGCCCAAGAGGTCTTCTGTGTTTTATTGGGCTTTAAAATAGCACAAACGTAATATCAGGACTTAAATGCATAGAGTTGACTTTTTTTTTTACTCTTTTCCCTTGTTTTGAAATTTCAGAGATCTTTTATGAAAGTGATCTGGACTAGCAAGCCCTCTGGGACTGTGACAAGGTAGTATAAAGCAAAGCAGTCAAGGAGTTGTTCTAAGTTACATTCTGGACAAAGCAATTTGGGGTATACTGCATCCCCCAGCAGCTCTTTGTTGACATATTTTACCCTTCTATCTTGCATTGACTGTGCTAAGCAAACCTTTCTTGTAGAGCAAAGTATTTGGCACTGACTTTTGGGAAAGTTTCTTTCACTCTTGGCAGCTGCTGAGGACTAAACATATAGTCTGCAGCGTTTTGTACAATTAGCATGTTGATACCATGGAGATTCTTTAGTACACAGTGAAAGAAGGAAACTTTCTTTTGATACAGCCATGAAAATTAAGGTGTACTGTTATGTCATCTTGATTTCCATGAATTTCCTCATTTCTTGTACACACAGCTTCTCATGGTATATAAATTTGTGATTTGGTGCTAAGAGTCTCAATTAACTGGAGAAAGGAACACTAACTTATAGAGACACAACTTGTGAAACATCTGAGAAGCTGGGAATGCTATTCTGGGCTCGAATGCCAAAGGCTTTAGTGCTCTTGAGCTGTTGACTTAAGCTTTTTTCCCTCACTTCTTTGTTTATATAGATAGAAGAGGAGGACCTCTGGTAACTGACTCTAAGCACAAGTCTATTTTATTTTTAGGTGTGTGAGTTTCAAATTAAGGAAGATTTTCTAGGTTTGTGCTCTTCTAGAAAGTGGTACCGTGTCAGTTTCAGGTTGCTGTCATCATCAGGTGCCAGATGGAGGAATGGAAGAGGTAAATGTATCTTATCTGTGGCACCAACAAGGGAAAGAAATGCTGCATTTATTAGTATAGGAGTGAACTTTAGATCTTTCTATTCCTTTTTCTTTCCTAATTCTAGTCAGAGGCTGAGGATGGGTCAGCACTTTCCAAGATCACATCTTTCCTAATTATACTTGTCAAGTAATTTTTCTTTTCTGACCTCTTCTGAGGTCTAGTGGCCTACTCCCCACCCTTGGTAAGTGATACCCTCCTATTTTCTTCCTGCAACGAATACACACAGTTTGCCAGAAGACACTTAATTGTGCTAAACTTGAGGTGTGGCCCAGGAATCACTGTTAGATATACCAACGTGCTTTTTCAGGTAATGTAAATGCTGATGCTATTTGCCAGAATGTTGTTGGGTTTTTTGTGAGTTTTTTTAAAATTATTTTATTGTGAGTTAATAGATTTAAAACCAGCAAATCACACAAAGGGTTGATAAATGTTAGCTCGTTTCAGACTTGAGGTTCCAGTGATGGCACAGAGATGTTGTGTAACAAGATCAGTTGATCAGAAAGAATGGGAGAAATGGCTGTTTTCCATTTTCCAAATCTATTCCTGATGGAAGGCAAAAAGAAAGTTTGCAAACTAAGTTGTTGAAATTGGATAACTAGAAAAAAAGCATCCAGTTAAGAGAAAAGGGAGCTTATTTTAAGATTAAGAGCCTAAAGTATGGTTGTGTTCAGCAAAGGAAGGAGTTTGCTGCCATAATCTCCACGACCTTACATGGATGATTAAAGAAAGCAGAATAGTAGCCCCCTGTGTGCACAGAACTTCAGCTACCCCATAATAATAATATAGACAGTTAATAGAAGAGACATGCCCCTTAAGAGCCTGTGTGGTCACAGCATTGAAACGGAGTGTAGTCTTACTAAAATTTAACAGCTGGGATAAGTTTAGTGAAGTCCTGAGTATTAAAAATGCAAGTACCAGGACTACAATACTAAAAGAAACAAAGCTAGGTGTACTTTTAAGTTGTATGTGCATGCAGATATAGTGGGGTTACACAGATACACCAAGGCAAATTGAATTTTCTCTTATTCATGGCAGAAAAAAAGTACATTTAGGGACAGATAGAGAATTGCCACCAGATAGAAAGATCTTTGAAAAATGTGACCACTGAAACAGCATTCTTGCAAATGCTCACAGGCTACAAAACCATCACATATTGGAGAATACAAAGGGTATGTTGTGTCTAGTTACTTTGTACTTAGCAGTTGTTCTCTTGGCTATGCGGTTAAAAATGAGAGGGAAGAGGGAGAGAGAGCAGAGCTTACTACTACTAAATGTGAGCTTTCATTGGGAATTGGATGAAGAAAAAGTTGTGCCAAATGGGTTCTGGTTATAGAGGCAGTCTAATAGTCTTCCTGTGTTTTTACAAAATGAGGGAAGATGAGAATCTTGTTTAACAGCATAGTAGTCAAGATACGAATTATGTGATGATTTTTCATTTAAAGCCCTTAGGCAAACCCACACTAATTTATACTTTTAAGAATAACAATTAGTTGCAAACCCAACTTACAAATGGTAATGTTTGTGGGAACTGGTTCTCTCAAGCAAAGTATATGAAAAAGTGGACCAGGCTAGATTAAAACAGAAGCAGCAGAAGAAATCTGTAAAACATATTAAGGTGAATCAATAGTGTGTCATACCTCTGGTATGACATGACCTCTGGCTGACAGTTGACCAATGGCTGACAGTTGTAGGGACATCTCTACAGACCAGCTTGTCCGTTGCAGTGTCCTTGAAGAGGATCAGCTATGCCCAGATCTTTCCTGGCAGATATTTAGCCGGTTTGGAAAAGTCTTTAGTAAGAAAGCCCCATACTGCCAGGGTATGGTCAATTCTAGTGGCTCATTATCCTCTTTGCCCTGGTGAAGTCTAAGCTGTGTCTCTCTTCCTGCTGTTCAAAGCCGGCATTTCTTGTTTCTCTATGAACATGAAGAGTAGCAACATCAAAAAAGTTGTAGTGTTTCACTATTCCCGCCACCCTCATTTACCTTTCCATCCAAGACCAGTCCTTTACCTTGTTTCACATAGGTAATGCTTTTGCTGATCAGTCTTGCTGTTTGGTCTTTCTCAGTGATCTATATCAACCAAGGTGTTGCTAGAGCATTACAGCTGTATACAGCATAAGGATTCCTTCAGTTGTCTTGGGGACAGCACTCCTATTTATGTAGCCCATTATGGTGTTTGTCTATCCTGTAGCCATATGACATTGTTGACTTAGTTCAGACTCTGATCTGCAATGGTTCATAGATTGATTCTGCCAAATTTCTAGCTTATTGTTCTTCAACCTGAATTTGTCCAGCAGATTATTATTGATTAAGTGTAGTACTTTGCATATGCCTTTGCTGAAACTTGCCCTTTTTTTCGAGACATGATTTTACAGTTTCAGTTTGTTTTTAGTTCTGTTCCTGCCCCCCAACATTCTTGCAGATCCTCTCTATTTCTTCAAGTATGTTACGTTTAACAGATGTCTTTCTTATACCAATATGCATGTCACTAGTTGAAATACTGACCAAAACAGCTTCCAGAGGAACTCTGGCAGGTAGTTGTTCACTGTCTGGCTGTACTAATTAAATGTATCAATGTTATTTACATAGTTTTGACCTACTATTCCACAGTTTAATTTTGTGCCTTACTTCAGGGGGATTGTTAGTAGTCAAGTAGTACTTGAAGATAGATACAGTTTTTATTTGGAAAGTATGATCTCAAAATATAAAAATCATGAGGATATTGGATTGGACTGGATCATCAGTCATTGCTATTATAAACCTTAAGGTGTTTATAAGTGGATTTTTTACCACAGTTTTAAGCAAGTCTAAAACTAACCAGCTTTAAAAGTGGTTTTGCTACTTGTCCTTGGTCTGGAAAGATTTTTATTTTTAATTTTTCTTTGTACTGACTTCCAACTTACAGACTGAGTTTAGTTCTCACCAGTATATATCTGCTCGTCTGCTTAAGTGGCTCATCTGATTCTCCAACACATTTGCAGGAGGAGAGCCTTCACTTTTACTTCAGTAGCTTATGATTTCCTATTAGAAGATAGGCTTCCCACTCCCCCAGTCATTCCAGCTGCTGTGTTTTGATTGATATCTGTTTGCCTTGACCAGAAAAGATGGCCAACTTGTACACAGCCACCTCACTGCTTTGTACAATGTAATAAATAATTCTCTAGGCTTTGTCAGGCAAAGTATTTCCTGTATTGTAATTGCATGTTTGTAGATGTGCTCTGTGGTTCTGTGGTTGATCAGTCTATCTTTCTCTTCCTCTCCAAATGATGAATTGTAAAAATCACGAAATGGGGAGATACATATGTCAGCCATGGATGTGAATAAGTCAGTCATAAGTTCCCTAGTGGGGAACTGTGGTGCTCTTTGTCACCTGCCAAACACAGGAAAAAATTATCATCAAACGGAATCCTGCTCGCCAGAGACACATGGCTTTGAACAGTAAGTGATTATTTGGCAGTGTGCGGGACCAAATTTGATTGATATTTGCAGAATGAAAAACTCTTTGGAATGAAATGTTGGCAAGTCCAGGAATGTATCAGAACTATACTGTGAAATTCTGCCAGAATAGCTTGTTGTGGAAATTCTTGTGGATTACATGATGGTGTATCATGGAGATGAGATTGTAAAAGGCACGCTAGCCAGGCATGATCATGGATTATATAGTTCTAAACAAATTAGGAAAGGGAAAAATTCTCAGTGAAGACTCTTCCATATAGAAGGAATATGCACCCAGGGAGACAGCATGCTTCTAAATGAGAGACATGCATCAACAAGGGGCCATTTTTAGTCAAGTTACAGTTTTTATCTTTTTATTTTTTTTTTCTTTTTAGAGACATTTTTGTGCCACCAGGGAATAGGACTCGTTTGTGTTTATATTTCAGCACCAAACTGAAGTTATGGAGATGTTACAGGTCACAGTTAAAACCTTTGTTGCATTCTCTTATTAATTCTTGTTCAAACTGGAATAAAACCACTGGATTTATGCAAGAGTGTTTAGTGGGCAGTGAAAGTGTTACTGAGTCGTGCTGTGTGTCAGAAATTCAAGCCTAGAATTGGATAATGTTGTCCTTTTAAACTTAGCTTAATCAGTGGTAGCATGTAGCCTTCCCTCTGAATAAAGCTAGAGAGTATTTTCTTCTAAGAGTATATACTAACACAGTAACCTGATGTCTTTCAAACAAACAGGAAAGAAAATGCACACTATGTCGCACCTCTAAAACCAGTAGTATGACATCTGGGGTGTAGAGTTGGTAGTTCCTGCAGCGTTTTTGTTCACATGAACAGCCTTTATTCAAATAGACCCATAAGGATGCAAGGCCATTCTGGGTCAGTTAGAAGATCCATCTAGCCTGCCTGCCTGTGGCAGTGGTGTTGAATTACTGTCTGTGGGAGAGAATGAACAAAACAAGCATCCAGTGCTTCTCCCTAACACTCCCTTGAGCTGTTTTTAGCTCAGGAGACTGCCTGAGCTGGATGTGGTTTCTGCATACTTAGAAATTCTTGATGTTTTTTTTGACCAAACACTTGTCCAGTCTTACAAATACCAGTAAACTTTCAGCATCCACAGTGTTCTTTGGCAAGGATTTTAAAAGTTTGCTACTTAGAATCATAGAATTATGGAATCGTTTTGGTTGGAAGGGACCTTAAAGATCATCTAGTTCCAAGCTGGAACTCAGCCATGGACACCACCTCCCACCAGACCAGGCTGCTCAAAGCCCCATCCAGCCGGGCCTTGAGCACTTCCTGGAAGGGGGCATCCGCAACTTCCCTGGGCAACCTGTTCCAGTGTCTCACCACCCTCACAGTAAATAATATTTTCCTAATATCTAATCTAAATCTATGCTCTTTCAGTTTAAAGCCAATACCCCTTGTTCTATCTCTACATGCTCTCCAGTTTTCTTGTAGGCCCCATTCAGGTACTGGAAGGTCTTTATAAGGGTTCCCTGGAGCCTTCCCTTCTCCAGGCTGAACAACCACAACTCTCATATCCTGTCTTCACAGGAGATATGTTCCTGCCCCTGATCATCTTC
>NW_010162099.1:24205-42570 GCF_000695765.1 Mesitornis unicolor | reverse complement strand
CTCCAGGTGGGGTCTCATGAGAGCAGAGTAGAAGGCCAGAATAATTTCCCTCAATCTGTTGGTCACACTTCTTTTGATGCAACACAGGATATGGTTGGCTTTTTGGGCTGCAAGTGCACATTGCTGGCTCAAGTTGAGTTTCTTGTCAACCAAAACCCCCAAGTCCATCTCCTCAGGGCTGCTCTCAATCCATTCTCTGCCCAGTCTGTATCCATGTTTGAGATTGCCCCAAACCATGTGCAGGACATTGCACTTGGCCTTGTTGAGCTCCATGAGATTTGCACAGGTCCACCTCTCAAGCCTGTCAAGTTCCCATGGGTGGCATCCCTTCTAGCTTGTCCACCACACCACACAGCTTGATCTTGTTGGCAGATTTGTTGAGGGTGCACTCAATCCCACTATCCATGTTGCCAACAAATATGTTAAACAGCACTGGTCGTAGTAGCAACCTCTGAGGAATGCGACTAATCACTGCTCTCCGCTTGGGTATCAAGTTGTTGACCGCAACTGTTTTGAGTGTGACCATCCAACCCATTCCTTATCTACTGAGTGGTCCATCCATCAAATCCATGTCTCTCCAATTTAGAGACAAGAATGTCGTGTGGGACAGTGTCAAATGCTTTGCAGAAGTCCAGGTAGATGACATCAGTTGCTTTTTGTTTATCAACTAATGCTTTAACCCCATCATAAAAGACCACCAAATTTATAAGGCACAATTTGCTCTTAGTGAAGCCATGCTGGCTGTCACCAATCACCTCCTTATTTTCCATGTGCCTTAGCAGAGCTTCCAGGAGGATCTGCTCCATGATCTTGCCAGGCATAGAGGTGAGACTGACTGGCCTGTAGTTTTCCAGGTCTTCCTTTTTTCCCTTTTTAAAAATGGGGGTTATGTTTCCTGTTTTCCAGTCAGTGGGGAGTTCACTGCCACAACTTCTCAAATGTGATGAACAGTGGCTTAACAACTTCATCCGCCAATTCCCTCAGGACCCACGGACACATTTTGTCAGGTCCCATGGACTTCTGCACCTTCAGGTTCCTTAGATGGTCTTCACTGCATGAAGAACCACCTCTCTTCTGCTTGTAACTGACTAGCTTCATTTGATCGCTACTGAGACAGTGAAAGTTGATTGCTGTTCACTTTTCTTACACCATACACATTTTTTTAGCTTTCTAATATTTTCCACTAAGTTGTGTCATATCTAGACTGCAGAGTCTTAGCTTGCTTAGCTATTCTCCATTCAAAGTATGTACAATATCTTTGTCCAATTAAAAATTTCTTTTTAATAAACAAATAACTAATCACTCCTAAGCTTTATTTTCAGCCTTCTATCAGATTGCTTGCTTCTGCAAAAACCTTATGCCATGGCTTCTTAAATTATTAAAAAATTATTAAAAGCTGTTGATGAAGGAAATTGTCAAAAGCCTGTTGGAAGTTCAACCAGAGTATGTCTATCTACCCATCTTATCTGTATGCTTGACCTCTTGAAAGAACACTAATAGAGTTGTAAGGCAGAATTTTCCTCTTTTTAACTATTTTGAAACTCGTAATTTTTTTCGCAAGTGTCCATTAATTCTATTATTTCTTAGTTTCTACTAATTTGCTTAGTAGTACCCTGCAAGTCCATAGTGCTTCAGATCTCCATGTAAAAATTGACATCCCATTTGTCACCCAGCTGCCCTGAAATGGCAGGGCATTATCCTACCACTCTTGGAAATGAGTATCACTGCTTCCCCGTAGGAACGAACTGCAGAATTAGCTTTCTTTTCTGTTGAGCGACCAAGCAATAGTTTTACCAGTTGGGAGTGGAGTGGAGCCAGTGCAAATACATGAACATGGTCTTACAGCTCAGATAAGCTTTTTCTGCTTTTAAAGAAAATCACTTCTATCACTGGACTTCAGAGTATCTGAAATTCACCTCAGCAAAGTATTCAGTTGCAGTTTGTAAAGGCCTCAATAGCCTTTTAGTATGAATATTAGAAATGCTTTTGAAAGTACCCAAATTGTATCAGAAGGTCTCACAGATCAGATGTGTCCCATCACTGCCATACAAGATGAGCTCCAACCCTAACTAGCATAACACTATTAACTATGGTACTGTTTTCAGTTTTCCTCTTGAAAGATCTCCCTTGGCTCCATTGTAAGCTGAATCATTCTCCTTCCTTTGGTCAAAAGCACAATGTTAGTGTGATTTTATTCACACCTCTTTGAAGCACAAGGTCATTTGCAGAGAGGACATTTATGACTATCTGGGATTTCCTTGGCACTCTTGACACATGCCCATCTCAGTGTTACTGCCGTTACTCCTTTCTGCCTGTCTGGTCAAGCAATACCTTTGCTTCAGCTCAGAGAAGTTTAAATATCCGTTGTTACTGAACAGACGACTCCTGTCAATTCTTAGACCAGTGCATGAAGATCGTGGCCAGCTGACAAATCACAAGGCTATTGCCTGGGAAAGCTGATAACTGGAAGTAAAAAGGGTCGCTGGACCTTGCTTTCTAAAAGCCATCCCGTGACCTAGGAGGGCTCTGGACTATGTTGGCTTCACAGGTCTTATCAATAAATGGTTCTATTATTGCAACTGGCTGCTCTTTTGGAAGCTTTCTTGCACGTAAATACCATTCACATCTTGCAGAATTTGAGTAGTTTCCATTTCTTGCCTAGCAACTACAAATATTAATCTGACACATTTAGCTGCACAGTGAGCAGTTCTAGTGGTGGCAATTCTAGTGGAATTTTCTAATGTTTCTGATCCTGTAGGACTCATTTGACAGAAAAACACGTTTCAAAATAGAAATGCATATCCATTTATAAAGAAGAATACATTTTTTTTCCAATTAATTGCTACCATTATAGCTAACTGTCTTCCCAATTTTAGTATTTTGGTATTATATGTGTAATACCAACGTATGAAACAAATACCCGCTAGAAACATTTCTTCTTTCTTCAAGAAAATCTGCCTGTCAGGTACAGAATTAAGCATTCACTCAGCCCTCAGTTTGTAAGATTTTGCTCTCCAAACAAGAAGGCCAGCAAGGGAATACTTTTAAATGTGTGAAATGAGCAGTGAATGAAAGCTGTGTCCTGTTTTTCACGGTTTTTAGTAAATTTAGGTATTTCATCATGAACTGGATATCAGTTCTGCTTGACTTCTCTCTGTAGTCTGGAGTAATTTAGAAGCTGGTGTATGAATCTAGACAAGAGTGTAGACCTCACTGAGGTCTGGATTAAAAAAAAAAAAGTTTCTTCATTATGGGCTTATTGCACCTCCCACTAAATACAGTGGGAGATCCCACTGATTCCAGTAAAAGCTGAACTGAACCTTAATCACTGTTCTAGCACTATGGAAGTCAGTACAGTGGGAGAGACCTGTGTATATCTCAATACTTCACTTTTTTTTTTGTTGTTCTGATTACAAATAGCTACTTTATGTGGAATATTACATGACTGTGCTAGAATTAACAGACCCTTGATGTGCTGTATTTTTTTTTTCATATCCTCACTAAACGTTAGTTATGATGATGTTGATGTTTTCTTTCTTACTACGTTTCAATGCTACATAATGCAATAATTTTGGAGTTTGGTTTTTTTATCTTCTTTGCTTACTTGCTTTTTCTTTACATGTATCCTTAGATCCTGTCAAAGAGAGATTGTGGGGTTTTTTTTTTTCATACTATTAAACTTAGGAAACTGGAAAATCCTCTCTAGAAACTGTTGCTGATATGAATGGTTGTTGCTCAAGTTGTCTTACCAAAATCAATGAGACTACATGTGGATGTGGAGACTGGTTATATCAACATTGGATACTGACAAGCCTTACTTTTACACAAAAATGTATGAACTTATATACAGCTCTAGCATTAACCAAATAAGGTAGGTGAATTTATCAGCATCATACCTTGTTCTGGACAAGTTGCATGCTTCTCTGTATTTGGTGAAGTATTTTGTACAGAGTGAAAGATCATCAGATTTTGATACAGTACAAAGCTGGGAACATATGATCTAGGTTCACAGTAGAAGAGCTTTGGATTTAGTATGTACACACACCACATAGATGAACTTAACTCAGTCCTAAATATTCCCATGAGTCACTTCTTTGTAACTCTTTATGTTGGTGATAGAGGAGGAAATTGCTTAAATCAAGTCTCTTGAGAAAGTCGGTTCAATGAAAACATTGTATTTACCTTGACTAATATGAGCTGAATTCAGATTTGTAAGACAAAGTACAGTGTGAAAAGGTTTATTGTTGGCAATATAAATGTTCACTGGAAACAGTATGACTACTGTAGGCCACTACATTTGTCATTTTGAATGTTATAAGCTCTCTTGCTATTAATGTGCTTATGAGTTTTGTATTGATGTTTAAATAACTGGATAGAGATACAACAGTATATCTAACTTGGTGCCCAGTTCTTAAATCTTCTACTCATTCAAGTATTCTGGTCAGATTTGATTGCCCTTGATTTATGCCTCTTAAATTCCATTAGCTTCAACACAGTTATTTGTGATTTATGGTTTTGTAAATGAAAAGGGACTTGACCCACTGAGACTGGCCAGATGTTTACAAGTTTCAGGATGAGGACGATGGTTATTAAATATTTCATGATCAGGATTTAAGAGGAAGTGAATATGAACATTCTTTGCTGTGAAGCTTCTCATGCTGTAGTGTGTTAAAAAAATAAATCCTATTTCTTAACTACCCTTTTTACTGTTTGCATGATTGAAATAGCAGAGTCAGAACTTTGTCAAGCCTCATTCTTATGCGTTATTATAATAACTTATCAGAGAGTACAGGTTACAAAGAAACAATAGAGCTTAGAGTCTGGAGTAGCTACTAATGTATGGAATATGGCAGTTCTGTTTGCTACTTAAATAAACATTCATGATACTGCATAAGTATCCATCATCCTCCTCTCATCACTTTACATTTGTTCAGTGATACAATATGAAATAGGATTGAAAGTCAGTAAAATAGTGACAAAGCTCATTTCCGTATATGATTAAGGTATTTTAATTTACAGCATAGTGAATTAGGAAAGGGAAAAAAAGATCTTTGAAAGCAGTGGCGATTTAGTGGACCCTTCAAAATGCTAAAGATATTTATTTCCTATTCGATAGCTTTATTATGGGAACTGTTTACTATATTGCCTAACAGCTTCCTTGCAGGTGCAGACAACATTTGTTACAGCTTGAACTTGCAATGCATGATGACTTGTGTTGAAGTCACTTGAAATGTTGCAGAGGTAAAGTTTGTTCATATAGCAGAAAATAAATACACTTTGCTGCATTAATTTTTACTTGCAGAAGTAAGGTGGTGACTTCACAAGAACATGAACTACCAGTTTGCATTGCACTGCTTTCTGTATTGAAAAGAAACAATAGAAAAGATTAATGGGAATGAAAGCAGTAATTTATTTCCTTTTGAGAGTTTTCATGAAATGTGTAATGTTGCCCTGGAACTGTAAACCCGTGGTCACAGGTTGCTGAGCAACCTTGCATCGCTTTACTTGATAGGGACATGAACTTGCCAATTGCTGTAACATCTCCTTAAGCAAAGCTCACAGTGGCACTGGGACTGGAATTATTAATGCCTGTTGTTGTACATGAATTGTAATACTTCACATCACAGATGTGGAAATGGCTTCCTTCACCATCTCCTACCAACTCTTTCAGGTTAATATATCTTGCTGGAAGACTAAACCTGCACTTCATACAAAAACCTTCCCCCCTGCCTCCAGTAATTAAGGTCTCTGAGTTTGTTAATTTTTAGCTACTTTTTTGAACATTGTTCTGATAGTCTCAATCCATTTATCAGTCTTAAAGAGGAGGTGGATGAAAGTCTTTGTTGCTGCCTTTAAAAGAAAGATTTCAAGTACTGTCATCAAATTTGTTTCAATTTAATGTTTCAACAGTCACCACCGTGTCCAGGTATCTTCCACTTCTCATGTTTTATTCATTCTTAGCGTCACTGAGGACATATTTACATATTTTTATGCCCTCCTCTCTGGGGAAGTGATACCGCATAGCAGATGTTCGAAGGGTACCAATGTGCAGCACAGTTCACACTCAGGGAGGGCTTACCAGCGCTCGTCCTCTCATAAAGGTTGATGCATGTTCTTGTTTCCAGAGCTGCAATAGAGGAAGGGAGGGGTCAGGTCCAGCCCTGCTTCTGTCATAATTTTTGGAAAGGAATATGTATTTACTCTGAGACTCAAACATCATTTTCACCTGGTCTTTATTCAGGCAGCTTTTTGTTGGCTTTACCTGAAAGGCATCTTCCGGATTTCTTTTTGTGATTTGTCTTAGGTATTCCTCTTCTTTTTTTGTTGCACTTTTAGAAGTAGCATTCTTTGTAATTAAGTATTATCAAAGTGTATTTTTATTTTAAAGAAAATCTTCTAACCTCTCTCTCACAACTCAGTTAATAAGGCAGAAGAATCTTCATTCCACTATCCACAGGATTTATATGAATATATAATCTGAAAAAGATGCCACAGTCCTCTTTGGAAAGATTGTTCATCCTGTTTAGTAGGGTAGATTAAATTAATAAATCTTAGTGTGATTTAGCATGTATTAGAATAAAGCTATGATACAGTTCTAATTTATATCTTTCTAATATGTGAACTTATTTTATAAATTCACATTACCTTCTGAGACCTGTGACCTCTTTAATGACTCAGTACTTTCCCATTCTTGCAAAGATAGTTGTACTAAAATTTAGCTGTGTTACATGACAAAACTTTTATTTTTTTGATGAAGCAAAACATTATATGTTGCTCTTTGGTTGTTAGTTTTATTCTTTTTCTTTTTTTTCCTCTAGTAATTCCACATGTTAAATAAGGTTACCATGAGAGCACTAAACTACTTGAATCTGAAAAAGCAGAATTTCTTTTGGCAATGGTTTTTTTTTAAATTCAACTGTGCAAAGTAATCTGCATGCAGAAGGTATAATGTAGGAAGCTTTTTCCAGTTTACTTGAATTTTGTAAAACTTGTAAGACAGTTATCAGTCTTAGAGGAAACTTAATTTGGTTTATATTGTTAAGTGTATTTTATAATATATTTAGAATAGATAATATCTCTATTTAGAGAAATAGAATTTTGGAATTCTAAAACTATTTTAGAATAAATCTAGGAACTTAGAATTCTATGTTTAAATTTAGATTTTAATTTTAATTATAGTTTAGAATTGAGACTCTGATGTTTAGACTTTACTCTGGAATGCAGCAGAAAGCCTTGAAAAGAAAACCTGTAAGAGAAAGTATTTTTATAGAGGTAATCCAAAATGAAATATACAACTCATGTAATGAATTTCCACTGCAAATTGAAATGTTCTTTTTATGTTCTTTTTAATCTGCATTTTTACTTAGTTTAGCTACAGTAGTAGTTTCTGAGAATTTTAAAGCTTCCCAATAGATATATAAAAATTCATGTTCATGTTAAAATTTACCAAGTGACTTTGAAAAAATCTCATCCTTAATACCAAATTAAAATAGCAACAATTATAATTGACCTCAGGATATTGTTACTTTTTTTATCCTACTAAAAAAAGTTAAAACAATAGAAAGCTGTGTTTATTTTTCCAGTGAAAGAGTTAATGTGCTACTTTAAAGCAAAATGCAGCAGCATGTAAGTAACAGCAGTGACATAATCTGAAAGAAACGAATGCAGAGCTACTTTATTTTAATGGCTCTATTATTCCCTTTTGACATCAGCAGCTTAAAAAGCCAGCTGTACTTTCCTAGCTCAAAAGTGCTCAGGCAAAATTTCTTCATGCAAATAACTAAAACACAAAGGAGAAATACAAAAGAAGTCCAGAGTGGCATGTGTTAATTCAGTAAGGTGATACGGTTTTCTCCCCATTTAAACAGGAGGAGAGGAAACGTCAAGAGTAATATGGTAAAATGTTAGCAAGTTCCTACCATGTGAAGAGAAACAAGCTGATTTATTTCTGTGCAAGTTGTGATTATTTTTTTTTTCTGTAGTAGCCATGTAGTGTAATTTATCTGCTTTTTTTGGGATTTTGCTTGGTTTTCATATGCAAATGATTCAGAAGGGAATCTCCTTTTTCTGACTGAGCTGTCCCATCCTCCAGACCAAAGACTTAATAAACTAAGCAAGAACTCTTGATTACAGTATAGTTTTTTTTTTTTAACTAGGAGACTCAAAAAATGTTTCATTTACGGCCAAGCCCAACTTGTTCAGAGTGTCACTATTCAGGTACAGCGACACACTGAAGAAATATCAGTTCCCTTTAAAACAAACCTGAAGAGAAAGTAATGTGAAAGAAGCGAAGGTATGAACTGGCAAGTTAGACTGTTCCTACCATGAGTACATACAGAGATGTTTTCACAATTTAGGCTGTCAAATTTCTGTTAGCTAATTTGGCTTAAATTAATGCTGAGAACTGGGTTACTTGGGCATTTGAGTGCAGCTGGAATTCAGACTTTCAGAGTAGTCTGAGTTGCATCTGACATGACAGTCTGTGTTCATACCCACATCACCTTGGTTCTGTTTCTGTTTCAAATTCTTTTAGTTGACTAAATTGGAGCACATTAAAAGTGCGCTTTTTCTCCCCGCCCAGTAGATGTAGATGTTCCTGTAACATACAGATTCAGAACCTCTGTGATACAGAGACTAAACACCATTATTTCTTTCCTTTAGACTTGCCATCAGAGCAGTATTATCTTGCTTCTGCAGCTCAAGACAAGACCATAGCATAGCTGGTGGTTTCAGCTTCTTTTTTTTTTTTTTTGTTATCTGCCTGCAGTAATCTGAGAACCTATTGTAACACATGCAGGGTAGTGTTGGTTATCAGCTCAACAGGGAATTAGCAGAGAGCTTAAATATTTGGATGGAGTCCTCTTCTTAACAGTTGGAATTTTAGATCTTAGACTGAATAAGATCTGGAGGGCCTATACTTCTTTCTCCTAAATATTTCATAAACTGATCTTTGTGAGAGCCCCAGATTATCCAAAACTGAAACTGGTCCAGTCTTTCATCTCGCTGCAGTGTACCCTATATGGGCAAACCTTGCTATTATTCTTATGAATGACACATAGGTGAAACTCCCCATTCTGATGACAAAAAAAAAACAAAAACCAAAATCCACACTAAAAAGCTTTGATTAGAGGGTATATTTGGAGAGAAAGGTCTCGGTCTGTAGGTCAGATGGGGGAACAGGTCTGCAGCTGTCCTCATGGTGGTTGCTCCCCTCACCTCAGCATGCTGGAGATCTGTCAGTGCTGCTACAGCAGTGGAGTTTGGGGCAAGAGAGCTGGAGGTTAGGAAAGTGTGGTCACTATTGCAGTGTCTTAGGGAAAAAGAACTCCACCACACCCCCTAAAAAACTCCAGTGCACAGTTTTGCTGTGTTGAATACAGGTCAAGTTCAGGTTCCAGGTCTTGGATGAACATGCCCTTTCCAGATACGGGTGCTTTAATTTGAGTAGGTCAGTGAAGAACTATCTTTCCCTCTGCAGGGCTTTCTTACCTCTAGATGCTGAGATCAGAACCTTAGTTTTAAAACATTTAATACTTTCTAAGTCTGGAGTGGCAGTTTCTATGGTATCAATAACCTGTCTTCACCTGTGAATAACATGGGGCAACAGGGATCAGAATTAGGGGCTGTGGGCTCACCACCTTCGTGTTCATTACACAGTGGTGTGTGTTGAAGGATCACGGGGAGTATTGTATGCCCCACCAACATTTGGTTCTGGGAAAACACTTTGGAGTCCTAGGTTGGCTTCGCTGGCATTTAGCACAGGGAAGAAAGCTCCAATAATACTAACACTTTGTTTCAACCTTTTCAACTGGATGTCTAGATGATTCTTCTCTTAAAAAAAAATTATTTACTGCATAAAAAACTGTTGGGAATGCATCTCTTGGTTCCTTCTCATTAGCTTGAACAACTTTCATGCTCATGTTGTACATGGGAATTTCTGTCATAGTTTCAGAGCTCAGTCAGGTATGTCAATTTGGTGATCACATATATACTTAACATGTGTTAAACAGGCAGCTTTAGCATTTGTATTTCCATACAGAGTTTAAGAGGACACTCACATGCAGATGTAGATTATTTTTTTCAGTAATTATGTCCTAAATTATCTTAATATTGCCTTAGACTATAAAACTACACGTGGAAGAAGTATTTTCCAAGGACACGCCTAGAAAGTTTGACTCTTGTTTCATGTTATCTTTAAAATTCACACACTTTCTCTACTTCAAATAGAAAATAAGATCTAATAAATAAAATTAATGAAAATATGTGAATGCTTTGGTTATCTGGGATTCCACTGTGATACTGCAGGACTGTTACTTCAAGGAATAATTTAATTCTTGAATAAACATAGTATGGTACTATTAAAATGTATGTATATATCTATTTAAAATGTTCGATGATGGAGATTTCTTCTAAAGAAAGTAAGTCTTCCCTGCCCCCACCATCCGTTCTCCTTGCTTTTGGCCACGCAATTCCTCAGGAATGTTTCTCTATTTCTTTTTAAAGAACTCAGGTCCTCCAGGTCAAAAAGGAGATTACAAAGATTTCCCAAGGATAAAACAGTTAAATTGCCATCAGTCTCTAAGGTAGTTAGCTCTGCAGTCTGGTGTTTCTGTCTTTACATTGCTTTTCCTCTGAGAGTGCCTCTAAGACCTGGTAGTTAAAAGTATAAAAACCAATTTGACAAGAACATCTATAATGATAAGTTTTATTGTGCTATATTTCTGTGGTTTAACTGTTCTCCAAGTGATCCAAAGATTTGGAAAGTCTAAGTAAATTCCCATTAGAGGAAAAGAAAGCAATAAAATTTTTAATAACGATGGTGTTACCTTACAGTGAGAGGCATTGACAGCTAGTGAATATGAATTAAATTCCATTTAAAAGATTTAGGATCCTTTAATTTCATTGATAGTTGTGAACTAAAGCTGTAGATCCCACCATTTTAATTAATTATTATTGATAATAATTGTTATTATCTGAAAACTGATGGTGGCTGGAAGACATAGTGTTGCAATTACGACACTTAATTTTAAGGGCTTAATTCTGTCTCCTGTGCCCAAGGTCTATGATGGAGTACAGCTGTCAAGCATTACAAAGCCTCAGGCTGTCCCCCTTCGGCTGGAAGGTAGGGCGTGCGGTGGGTGGCAAGTACTGCTAAACTGTGGGACCTCCAGGAGTGCAATTAGGTCATCTCCTAAATTTGCTGTTTTGGATGCCCTCAGAGGGGTCAGCTAGAGTTCAGTAAATAAATAAATAAAAAGCCTCAAGCTCTAGTGCAAGACAAAGCATAGAGAACTGGGTGATGCTGAGATGTGTAGCACAAAACAGGAGAGATGTTTATTTTGCCTAAAATATGTCCTTTCTATTTATGCATTTCTGTGCAGGGGTAAAATACAATTGCTTGAACTGTTGTCTTTTCAGTAACGTGTGTGCTTGTGTAGACACAGATGGAGTAATCAGTTTCTAAATCATTCTGAAGACAGCAAAGTCCATAAAAGGTCTGTAACCTTTGTGGAGTACTCTGGTATAGTGAACATGCACTTTACTGGTCTCTGTGGACTTAGGGAGCAAGAGTAGCATCATTTCCCAGTAGTTAGCACTTCAGCCCTGTTTGAGGGTATTGATAAATCCAGGAAGTGACTGATTATACCTCTGTCTCAGGGAAGCATGCCATCACCTGCACTGGTGCTAACCGTGGCATCAAATTTCAATGGTTAATATAAATAATTCAAAAAGGATGCAACAATAGCATGATGCTAAAGGACATTCAGCATGCTACAGGCTGTTAAACTCAGAATAAATTCTAGTTAACGTAGTCAAAAGTCATGCAATAACATGACTTTGCATAATATCATTAATTTCCCTTTGGGCTAAAATCAAGCATGGAAACTGCTTTTTATTCTGACACTATGTCACCAAAGAACTGTGCTGATCCACAGACAAAGAAGCAGCATGTGCTTTGGCACCTGCTCTGGTAAGAGATTTCAGCTGACAGAGGACCACATGTGGGTGATCTCAGAAAGCCCAAGTTCCTGCAGCTCTTTGAGGTGTCCATGAGACTTCTGCAGATACGTTTAAGGAGAGTTTATTTGTGGGCATGCATGTGGAGATGTGAGATTGGGCTCATCTGTGCTATAGTTGCACCACTTCAACTGGAATTGCCTTTCAAAGAGAAGGCAGCATGAAAATTATTATTACAGTGCTAATATGCTTCGATTAGGCTTAGTCAAACCAATCCCAATTTAATTTATGATAAAGTAACTTGGTTTAACTGAGTATTTCAGTATTTTACTTAAACTAAATGTAAGTAATTCTTCCTGAAATTGAGATGTTGATGGACAGACTGCACAGACCAGGCTTAATATCTTAGATGCTGTTGCATTTTTCCCCATTAGGTGAATTCATTTAAATTGTTGATTTTTTTTTTTCTCCAAAAAGGTTCTCCCTCATTCCCTTGTGCTGTCTACATCTTTAAATTTTAAGATAAAATATTCGAGTTTACCTTGAGAATAATAATTTTCTATCAATATTTCTTCTTTGTCTACTTTGATATTTTGTCAAGATTTTTGTTTTCTAATATTCTAGAAGAATATTCTTTAAATTTTTCAGTGGCTTATTTCCAGTTCTCTTTGAACCTTTACTGTTGAACTCTCATTTCCTACATATGTATTCTTATAGATGCAAATTTAGAATACTGGGTTTGCGTGTTTGTTTGTTTTTGAAATAAGAGTTTTTGAAGGTTGCTCCATCCTCTATGGTGGTTTCATTCAGATTTATTTGCAAAACTGAGCCTGTTTTCTCAGTTCACTCTGAGTTTCAACTTGAAATGACAGTAAGCTCAGTTGCCCCTTTTTTGCTTATTAAGGAACTTTTAACTAACTCATTAAATGTCTCACAAGATTTGCAGTGCAACAGAAGGTCAAATTCCAAATGAGTTGGAGAGACTTTCTTTCTAAAGTCAAGGAGGCTAAATGTTTGTTTACAGGTGCGTGTAACTAAAGTTTCAAGTTATAAAAGTTTAGATATTAATGACTCTGGAAGGGAAAATTTCATTGTTGAATTGTGAAGGTTGTCTTAGTTTAATATTTAAATTGTTAACGTGTACTGATGGGTGGAATAAGAAGTATTTTTATTGAACCACTGTGAAATTTGCGATTTTACATGAATTGATTTTGTACTTTGAGCAAGTCATTATCCTATGAAGTTACTTTTTCCATCTGTCTTTTTCCTTCTTTCTTGCCCACATTTGGCAAGAAAGATAAGCGTATTCCTGTTGCATAGTCTGATGCGGTGGGTGTCCTTTTTGTAATTTAATTATATAAATAACAGAATCTGGTGCATTTCACAGTATATTTCCTTAAACGATCTGGATGGAATGCTTTATAATAACCATATAGCCATTGGATGATTTCTATATTTGCCATTTGAGGACAGTTTGGATATAGGTTGATATAGAATTACTTAACTACTGCATACAAATTAAACATTAAAAAGGTAGATACAGACAGGCAAAGTGACTCAATTATAATCTTTGGTTATGCAGTTACTGCCTCAAGGACACTTCATCCATTTCATATCATATGTCCTTCTTTTGAAAGATGATCAGTGGGTTCAAGTAACATTTCAGCGTGCAGGAAATTGCATAATTTATAGACTCTTAGAAATGAAAAACAGAAAACTGGTTTTCATAAATTAAATCTCCCTTTTTTTTTTCTCCTCTCCCCTTACAGATTGGAACACTGAAGGATTACTACCACTTCTACCATAGTAAGACAATTAAAAGGTCAGTTCTGTCAAGTAGAGGTACCCACAGCTTCATTTCAATGGAACCAAAGGTAAGGAAATCCACCCATGTATCTTAAGCAAAAGCCTTTGCATTTTTTATATGAAATATCATACCAGAGAACATTCACCCGAATGGCATATAGCATTACAAGAAGTGACACACTATCTGTTTGCTGCGGTTCTGTTTCCCATTAAAATGAAGCAAAGACAATACTATGCTATTAAGTATGTGCTACTCTTGGAACGTAAGGTCTAACGTTATTCATGGAGGAGTACAGGAATTTTGTTAAGGCACTAATCACTGTGCTGCGGTTCTCTACAAAACCACATGTGTAACATTCATGCCTGTAGATCTTCTTCTGTAAATCAACCAGCTTTCAGAATGAAGATGAGCAATGTGGGGTGGTACGATGTATAGAGGCAAGTTTCTTGTTTTTTTCTGGTCTTTTTCTGGAATTGGTGTATGAGGGATTAAAACAAGAATGCTCTTTTCTGTGCTCTTTGTGGCAGTTCCTAATGATTTTAATTTTAAGATCTGTTTGAGAAATAGTGTCATATCTTCAGAGCATATGCTCTACTAGGTAACCTACAACATAATTTAATTACTGATTTATAGTTAAGTATAACACTGTCTTGTATCTGTACCCAAGAAACACTTCTGTTTTAATAATTTGATTACAGTGATTAGTAGCTTCATCGCTGACTCTAGAATTGGATTTCCTCTGGTTTTCTTTTAGAAAGGAAGATGGGAGAAGCTAGCTTTTCTATGCTGTTCCTGCAGTCCACTGTCTCCAGGAAGCCCCCCAAGTCTGTGGTGTTTTTCAGTGGTGTTAACAGTGTCAAGTTTTTTTTAGTCCATGGATGATGACTGTTGTCTGTAAAGCATTTGTCAGGTTTTAGTTGACAAAGAAATTACGAGAAGTAGAGTTATCAATAAAAGACAGTTTGAATACTATGTGCATGTTTAGCGTCATACAGGAATACTACAGTCTGGAAAGCCATATTTAGGGCTGAAGTTCCTCTGGAGTGGGAAACAAGACTAGGGAAGTGCACACAAAGTTTGTTCACTCCCATCCTGAACTGCTTAACCCTTTAAGAGTACCAGCAGCTCTACTGAGCAGCGTATTTTGGGGATTAGTATGAAAATGATCAGGGCCCAAAATCTCTGTTCCTACAAGTGCTGAGAGCACTGTTTGAACAACAGGCACTGCACTTAGAATAGGCAGTAGTGCAAAAGGAAGGGAAAATATTCATATCTGTGTCAGTCTGCACACTTTCCTACGTGCAGAGAGGTGGAGTGTTTTACACGTAAACACACAAGTTCACATACATGTACCACCATTAACTTAGGTGTTACACCCATCTTCCAGAAACTCTTCCTGCACCTCTGGCAGCCAGCCCAGACTATTGTGGCCAGAATTGTGAGAGACTCTAAGGCAGAGCACAGCAGAAAATCAGAGACATCATTGTTTTCCAGTGCTTTCCATGTTATGCTATTTAGGTCTTGTCCTCGGTCTGTGCTGCTGCTGGTACAGGATTTCTGAATTTCTGAATCATTGTTAAATATCCTGTCAATATTGAGAAGCATTAGTGAAGGTTGTGCAAGAACCTCAACCCTGTTAATACTTCTGTACCCAAACTGAAGCTGACAGTCTACCTAGATCTGGCAAAAGTGTTTGTGATTGACTTTGACTATTCCACTGAACCTGGGCTTGGGAATTCTTGTGTGGCTGCAGACATAAGGCCAGTTTGTCCTTAGTGTGTATAACTTTTAATTATTATTAAAGCAGATTGGAAGTTTAATTGAATTATATAAGCTGGACCTTTAAAAACCAAAAGGTTTAATCTTAAATGAGGCATATTGCACAGCTATGAGAATTTTAAAGGACCAGTACTTAATGCTATTATATTTATGAGTGTGATTGCATCTAATGCTAATATTTGCAGCAGATTAGATGGCATGTGTATTTGTGAACAAAGGAACAATGAGGTCTGTTTACTTTCAAGATCATTTAATGGTAGTTTACTTAATGCTTGAAATCCTCTCCATGTAACATGTGCACACAATTAACTTGATCTATGCTTGCTTTAGATGTGGATCACCGATTTGCTCCTTTACAAAATTTTAAATGATGGGAATTTTTATAGAGTGGTTATTCATTACGTAAATAACCTGCATGTAATGGAAGACCCATTATGAAATCTGGTGTTTCTAAACTACTTGTTAAGATAGTGTTTGATTTCACTCTGTGAATGCATAGGAAAAGATATGTAGATACTATAAAATCTTTCTATTGTGGATTTCAATTAATGAATTGATTTGAAGATATTTGGCTTGATTTTTTTTCTTTTTAAAAAGCCTCTTGACACTGTTATGAACAATATGAATAGATCCAACAGGGAACATAAATCGAAGACACGTAGGTTACATATTTTGACAATTTTCTCAGCGTTAAGCATTACTCTGTATTTAGATGAAAACATTAAGTATATGCAGTGCAACATGATTTTGTCTATTATTATTCACATCCTTTCTTAGCAACACTGCATGTTGTCATTTAGAGATGAAATGGTTTAAGTAGTTTTTGGAAGAGATGCTCAAATGAGGCTTTAATTTCCCAAACATAGATTGTCATGTAAAACATTTGAAACATTGTATTATCCACAGCATCTTTTCTAGGCCTGTGTATAGTTATGTGGTGTTTCCAATACTTTGATAGAAAAATAAAGAAGTGAGAAGTTTGTGGATTCAAGGTAGAGATTAGTACTATGCATCAGAGCTAAGCGTTGAATGAAATCTATTACGGAGATTTCTGGTCTCTCCAGCTGATGTACTGGTTGTGTTTGGCCTTCTGCAGAGGTCAACGAAAGCACCATACCATGTGTCGAGAGCCTTTTCTAGTTCCATAGATTTTTCTCTGCAAAGTTATTTTGGTAACACTGTAATGCATGAAACAATGGTAGCGGTAGCAGGAGCAAAAAGGAAGTGGGAAGAGGGACAAAATCAGTTCATAGCTGAAAGGTATTATGAAGCTGTAATTCAACTCTTAAATAGCTGAGTTTATTGCTGGTAGGCCCTCTCTTGAAATCAAACTATTACAGCACTTCCAGGGATGGGAATAAAGAGCTTTGGTGCACCTCTGAGTTTGCCACAGTGGCAAAATGAAGAGTCACAAAGTGGAAAAAATTACAAGAATGATTGCAACTGCAGTCTGTAAGTCAGACTTTATGTTAATACAAAGCATATGGAGAACCAGGTAGAGCTTTTCTGTCACTGAAGAGATTGCCGTTCCTATGAAATGTCAGAGTTGAAGTGCCTATGCATGACAATAGTGCACAGAAGTTAAATGGACAGTGTAGATAACTATCTATTTGTATTGAACTGTTATGTGACATGTAAAGTTTATAGTGAAGGGCTGTGATAATTAAATTTATGACCATGTAGTGAAAAATATCCTGCAGAATCAAGTAGCATAAATGGCAAAGCAATAGTTCTAGGAGAACACAATGCTTAATGTAGTAAAAGGCAGCTTTAAGGCTGATAATATATAATATATTCAGATCGATGTACATACGAACTAAAGTTTGTTCTATTTTGCTTATGAGGTCCCCAATGCTTTGCATCACAATGGACATCTGAAAAAGACATGGCCCATAGCAATGCTCAAATATGTAAAATTAATAATTCAATTTCCTGTAAAGCATCACATTTACTAATGGGCAAAACATTTTTCAGCATTAGTTTATCAATCTCATCTAAGATGACATTTCATCTCTTTTTAATATTAGTTAATTTCAGATATGTTTATTTGGAGTTTGAACTCCTGGTAGATGGGTCAGATTCACTCGTCTTTTAGACTGAAAAGATTTCCAGTCTCACTTCCACTGAAATAAGAAGTAAAGCTGCCTAATTTCAGCAAGATACTCTGTTTGACCTGGATTTTGCAGAAGTGTCATGCCTTTGTCACCTCTGCTCCAGGATCAGAGTACCTGGGGAAATATTACTCTAAACATTTACATTTTACCTAGCCTCACCTAACCACACACAGAACGGATCTGTATGACCTGGTGATACAAAAATGTTGGTACTGTGTGTGTTTGTGTGTGATTCTTATTTTTGCTATAACAAGCTGAATGGAACTGGTGGTAGCAGCATGTGAAGTGCTGGCAAACATGTCTTTAATGAGACAGCACCAAATGATCTGGGCTGTCTTCAGAGGATAGGAAAGTAATGCCAGAATCCTGTCCTTGTTACTGTCCAAATGTTGTGGGTGTTGATGAGAGGGCAGAGAGGAGCAGAACTGTATCTAAAGAGTAGGGCAAAAGATTAATTTCACCACAAGATGATTGTCTTGTTTAGCCAAGGAGTATGCCACTACCTGTGGAGCATACGTTTGGGAAACATACATTTGATCACTCTGGATCAGACTGTTCATTGCTAACAGAGAGAAGTTTTAAAATTTTAACTTCTAAGAAAAACATCATCAAGCTGTATTTTCCAATTATTTATCACTTTAAATGTCTCCAGATTGCAGTATGAGATTGAGTAAGGAGAAAATAAAATTTCAAACAATCTGGATTTA
>NW_010162099.1:23290-24174 GCF_000695765.1 Mesitornis unicolor | reverse complement strand
CAGGAATGAAAAGTGTTATTGCAGTACTAAACCCCTAGACTTTTAAAAGCCAGCATCGTGGACTTAGAGCTTAGTGAAATTCAGATGAGAATGTTGTTATGGGTAAGGTTTTGTTTCATATTGGCAATGCTAAGTGTTAAGTTGTTAAACCTCATTAGTGAATAAAAAGATTTTGTTAGCCAAATAGAATAACACAACAGTTAAATGCTGGAACCAGGTGAGTTACTGATGTCTGCCTGGGTAACCATAATCTCTACAAGCCCTCAGAGGACAAAGAATCAGTACTGCTCTACTTGGTTGCAAAATAATAGGAACTGTCATGGTGTTTTTCATGTTCAAAATTTGACTGGAGGTTTAGGTTAGTTATTAAGTAATGCAGTATTTACCACTGTGGACTCTTTATTTAATTGCCTAAAAAAGCTTTTGCATGAGCAACCTTTCCATCTTTAGCTTAGTCAAAATCAAGAATCAGACTTGCCATTTTGAAGAAGCCTGTTGCTGCGTGAGTTAGAACATGAACTGAATCACAATGTGTGAGAGGACATAGCATCATCTCTCTTTAGCACTTGCTTCCAGAGTATTAAAAAGTTTAATGTAAACATGAGTAAATAGTCCTACAACTTGAATCTTTTTTCAGATGCAAATATCTTTTTGAAAATACAAAGAGCTTCTTGACTGTATGATGATGCTGTTCACTGACAACTGCATTAGATTCTGCTGTAATTAGTGGTGTTCTAACCGTTTGTTGTGTTGTTGTAAAGTTTACACAAGGTAGTTGGTATTTTGTTTGCTTAATGGTGATTGAAATCTATACTTATGGGGGTACCTGGTATACAGCTTAAACTACGTTATTCAGACTTCTCGGAAGTCTGTTGCTTCAGCAG
>NW_010162099.1:15777-23259 GCF_000695765.1 Mesitornis unicolor | reverse complement strand
CAAGAATAATTTTACCATGCTGAGGCTGCATCAGACTTACTTACATTTGTGACCCAGTGTAGACTAGACTGCAGTTCACGATATGCTTAGAGGAAAACTGCAGTGATAAACCACAGTGAGCAGAGCATTAATGGAGTGGAATTGCAGCTGTGTTTTGTAGTAGGTTTCTCCCTTATTGGCACCAACCCAACACCTGAAAAATTTGAGAAGGGAGTGTGAAATGTCTAATCATTCTGAGGAGTAGCAACCTAAACTTTTGTGTTCCTTTTGGGCACATTGAACTGTGATTTGTCTGTGGATGATACAAAGCCAGTTCATAGCTGAACCTTGGGTGACTGTAACCTAAAAATGAAAGGCTTAATCCAGAGCGTCTTGAGACAGTATCATGTGAATACATGTGGACTCCCCCTTGTAATGTATGCGCCAAGGCCAGTGCTGCTGTAACAGGAATAAGGGTTTCTCAGTCAGGAAATTTTGCCATAGAATGGTAATTTCTGTTCATTTATTTGTGATAGGTAGAAATATGTAATGAAGTTAATTGTAACAGTAGTGGGACTGAGGTTTGTTTGTGAAGAATAAAGCTTTGTTAATGTCATATTGTTACTATATTCATGAGATTACTGAGTTTTTCATTAGTACTTAAAGAAACCCTCAAAAAATAATCAATGAAGCTTCGTGGTAGAATTACCTTTTGATGTTTTCTGCTAAAAGCAGAGAAATGGACAGTAGGAATTCAGTATAATACAATTTTAGGAAAGAAATTTGTCCGCTGTTTGGGAATGTGGAAGTGTTTCTTGAAATAAATTATTGTGTTTGGTTACCTACACTTTTATAATTCTTTTTCATCTTGATTATCCCAGTTGTTAGCACCTGCCTGAAAGGGTTTTTGTCTCCTTGATGTCACTAACTACATGTACAATATTAGATTTCAGGACATTCCGATTTCCTGGTTGCCAAGTCATTTCACAGAGCTCATTGGCAATGACAATCTCACTGTTAACTTTTGGGCAAGAACTGGACATTTGTTGAGAGGTTTTAACTGGCTCACTTTCTAATTAGTGTAGCAAATGGTTTGAGGAATAAAAAAGACATTACTCAGCAGGATTTCATTCTCTTGTTAGTTTGGTATCATTATTTTCTTAAACTGGTAATGAGATAGGCAGGGAAATTGTAAGACCACAGGATGGCTACGAGTTTAGTCAGGATTTTGACCAGTAGTAAGCTGGTCATAAAGAAGAACACTTCGGTGTCCCACCCTTTTTATTAAGTTATCACAACATTACAGAAGCCTGGTGTCAGGCCAGCTGTCAAATATTCCATTCCAACACTCCGCAATATATAGGGATTGTGGTAGAGCTGCTGTTATCATCCCTGGACTTCATGGTGAGTCAGAAAGGTGTTGGCAGACTCTGGAGAGGCAGGCAAGGACCCAGCCACCTCTCATACAAGTATCTACAGTCTTCTGAGACAAGAACATTCAAAATGAGGCAGATTGCATTGGTCTCTTGAGTTTGATATGTTTGGAGCATTCTGGTTTAGGAGAGGCAAAAGCAGAAGACCCTACATGTATGCTATGGCCTGGGACTTTGCAAGGGACTTAATATATCAAGAAAAGAAAAAATGTAGTAGTAATCCATTTGAATTTTGCAGAGCGACATGTATCTTGAACATAATAAGTCTTAAAAGCTTCAAAAAATTAGCTGGACTGTAGCTGGATTTTAGCTTAGAGCTGTTTGAAACACAGAAGGGTTTTCTTCTGAGAAATCATGTTCTTTGACCATTATGCACTTGGTGAATTTGGGGCTCACGCCAACAAGACCTCTTGGCTTTTGCTTCATAGTGTGTGCGCTGTTGTTAAAATATATTCTCGTGCAGACATCTTTACTGGAGCGGCAATGCTAATCCCAGCAATGCATAAATTCAGAAAAATATCTAACTAGGCCTAACTGCAAATTTAACGTTGGCTTTAGCATTTGCCATCTTACTTTAGAAAACAGAAGTACTTAGGATATAGATAATTAGTTGTGAATTGTTGTTTTGATTCCTACCTTAAATTCTTTATGTATTAGAACATTTTAGGATATCATAATTGCAAAGTTGACTGTACATTAATGAAATAACAAAAACAAGGAGGCAAAAACCTCTGTTCATCCATTGCTTCATCAGAGGACACTTCAACATCACAACCATGAAGGTAAAGGTCGGAGAAATTATTTGGGTGGCATGCACTCTAGTGTGTTGCGGCATGCTACGGAAGTCTTCAACTGGCAAATTGATTGGAGCAGGGACTAGTAGAGGTCCCAGACTCTTTTGCTGAGAGCGTAAAAGGTATATGTGGCATGCTGGTTAGCTACCTTAATTACTCAACATTAGGTTAATCTTGTGTACCCCGAGTTATCTATATGCTTTCTAAAATCACTCCATTCTGCAATAAGATTTTTCTCAGCACTTCTCTGTCAGAATTTCTAAACACATGGCTGTTTCTTTCTTGTTTAATGGCACATCTGCCTGGTTAGCTCTCCGCAAGCTGGGAGTGCTCATCCTTATTTAAAGTGAGACCGTTAATGAGGGACAGAGAATGCATATGCAGCCAGATCACACAGCCTTGTGCATCTTTATCTCGTAAGTGCAAATGGTACATTAAAAAAAAAAAATCCATTTGCAGCCTAAAAAGGAAAAGGTTTTTACATTCCTCTCACAATTCAGGAATTGCTAAAGGGTTTTGCTCAGCTTTAGCAATGACAAAAGCTCTTTAGAGAAATCTGTATGTGGGAAATTTAAATCCATAAGATGAATATTTCATCATTGCCATTATAAACATGTAAAAGTAGAGTTTTTTAAAGGAAACTACTTGGCCATGCTTAGTCCAGGGGTGCTAGTAGGTGTTTAATAACGTTTGAATTTCTTTACAGTTCCAGTATAGCAGTAAATGCTCCTGTGTTTTTTAGCAGCTAAGTGGGTTTATAGGTGAAAAATTATGCATTGCCTAAATATTTTAGAAAAGTTAAGAAGAATTAGTCCTTTCATTGCTAATCTGTGTTGTAAGGGTTTTCCAGGGAAGACAGCAGCTCTCATAGCTGCAATGGTCTTGTTTTGTACTATGTGCTTTTGCTGTCCTTAGAGTCAGTTTGCATTGCTAGTGGCAGAGAGATAGCAAATTGCTGTTTTGTCTGCTGGGCTATAAAATTGCTGGATATTAGGAAGAGTCTGAAGAGGAGGAAGTGGAGAGATCCTACTTTTGAACCAGGGAAAGATGCACCATTCTGCATCTGCTTCTGAAAGAAGCTCATCCTGCAGGGTTCAATGTCAGAATATCAGGAGAGAGAGCGTGTGAAAGAAAACACATTTTGGAAAGGAGCATCTCCAAGCAGACTGTCTAGAAATGTGACAGAACAGCTTTTACACACCATTTCCTGAGGGGATCCAGCTTTATCTGACTCTGATGATATTTGTTATAGTGCAAGGATATTAATAAAAAAATGGATTAAAGGTCTTCCCTGTTGTGTGTTGTCCCCATCTCCCGCCTCGCCCCGCTGACTTGCATTCGGAAAACTTCCTGGCAGCAATGTATGTTCCTGATGTAACCTGTCAACATTTTTAGGCACCTGTCTGCGTGCTTCTGATGGGTAGACAATCGTGTTTAATTCTGGTTGTTATCTCAGCCAGCTATTCTAAATGGTGAACAGCAAGAAATCATTATACACATGGATTATTTGTCGTATCTAGTGTTACTAACAGGAAATTAAAAGCAGGGACAGGAGCTGGAGGGACATCCCTCCCCAAAACAAAGCAAGAGAATCTCACCTCTGCCCAACTTTCTGTGTGTAACAACCTCCTTTTGGGATAATTTTGAAAAGTCAGTGTCACTGACCTTTTCCTTGGCTGATCTGTTTCCACTGCAGTAGATCCTCACCACTCTGCAAGCTGCAAGTTTTAATGGTTCAGAGGAGATGTCAAGCAGCTATGCCCTGTTCACAGCTGTGGTGCTTGAATGTGTGTGGCCTTTGTCATACAACTTTTCTCTTTCATGTATCTGACTCCCTACCTGTCAAATGGGGACAGTGCTGACAGTTGAATATAAACTTCTGCAAATGGTAAATTCACAGCAAGTGAAGTGTATTGGAAGTGTATTTCTCTTGGTGTCATATAGAGCATTTTATGAATACAAACAGCGTTTTAGTAAAATAAAACACTCATTCTAAATCCTTTCCATATAATCCACTTAAAACAGTCATATCTATTGGTGTGTTGACTGTTGCTTACATAAGCTGTGTTTAACCTAGATTATTGTTTGACATTTATTTTTTCCCCTTTTTTGAGGGGAAGTAAATGCTGTCACTCCCATTGATGCTGAAGTTCTACATAAATATAAAGACCAAAATATTGTTTTATCTTTGCTTTTGTAAAGCATGCAAATTAAAAATTTCTTTTTAAGTATGTTTACCAAACTCGGAGTCAATCCGCTGTTTCATCAGTAGCTGTTACAACTATTTTGTGTGAACGTATAAAAAAGCAGAATTTCTGAATTCTAAACAGTTTTCTGTTTTCCAGGGTGTTCCTAAGAAACTATTTCTCCAAAATAAAGTTGCCAATAGACTCATAGTCTGAAAGACCGAAAGGAAACATTATGGTCATCCAGGCAAACCATTTTTGACCAGATGTTATATGGCTCACCAGAATTAATTCCTATTTGTAGCAGAAAGTAGCTTTTAAAAATATTCCGATTTCAATTAAAACACTGCCAGAAATAGAGAGTTTCCAGAAGTTTTTAAGATATTCTATTTTTAATTTATTTGAGGTTATCTAGCTTCAACTTTTAGACATTTCACATTGCTACAACTGTCTGTGAGCTTGAATAATACTCCTGTATAGCACTTTGATGACCTGCATATGTGTTTGGACACTGTGACCTAAATGCCCGTAAACTTCCCTTTCCTCAGCTAGGAACACCTTCAAGAACCACTTCCTTTTGGATTTGTTTTTCTCTTCTTTTCAACGTTTTTGGGCTTCTTTCCTGGATCCTTGCCTTGTCAGCATGTTTTCCTTGCCTTTGATGCAGGAAACTAGCAGTGGGATTTGCAACCCTGCTCAATGTGGATGTATGGTAATCTTGCTTGTCATTTTATGAGCCCAAATACACTTTAATTAGGTAGTCTGAAGAAGGCATTTAAGTAATTTAATACTTTGTGAGAGACTGTGACTTCTTACCATCTCTTTTGACTTCCGTACTGTCCTGGCTAATAGTGGAAATGCAGTCAGGTAGTTTTAAGCTGTTGTCTGATGATAATACATGTGTTGTTAATCCAGCCAAGGCCAGTTTTGTCTGGCATTGCCTCCTATCAGCAGGTAAAGGAACTGGATGGGTGGTTAGAGTTAGAGTAGTAGTACTAATAGGAAAGTTTCTGAAAGGCATTACTGTTTTTGAAGCTTCTGAAATGTCTTGCCTGGCATGAGCTGACATAATCTGTAGCACATCCCAGATTATATCAAACAAAGTTTATATTTGTGTACTTCAGAAGATACATGTTTGCACATTTGAAGATTGTCTTGCTCAGAAGAAAAAAGGTTTTATCAGTACAGAGAGTATTCATAGCCTGTAATCATATAAAGAATCACATTTCTATTAGGCTACTTTAAAGTCCTTTTATCCCAATGGAAGACAAAGTAGAAATAGCTCATAAAGATTGCTATTGAATGACATAAGCATAGTGAAATTTTGGCAAGACTGTAGAGACCACACTGTAGCCTTATATAAGTGGTCTTATTAGAGACCAAAAAGCTTTAGTATATGCAATTGAAAAGTCTATCCCATAAATTATAGCCATGGCAATAATGCTCCTTATTTTCTTTTTCTCAGTTTATAATATGATGAGTGTTGTGAGTTATGAGCACAGAGAAATGAATTCATAACTAAGTCACTGTGCTTGGCACATTTCTGATGTCAGGATTTGCACGGGGACCATCTCGCAGTTGCAAAACTGAGATGTTGCTCTTGTTTCAGCCAGGGCTTTAAAATAAATAAAAGCAGTTACCAGCAGGTTCATTAATCAAGCATCACTCCAGCTTTTATGTGGTCTGACTTGCAGAAATGGAGAGATACTGCCTCGCTGGAAGCACTGTCAGCAGTTTGTGAGGTGTGGGAATAGAACATCAGTTGAAAAAACATTTGCTTTTCTTCAGCCTGCTGAATGTAGGAAAAGAAACTTCAGTGCTTTTACATTTGCCTGGTGAGTTGAACTGTAGTGTTTCCTCAGGCTGGCTCTATGTGTCTCTCACACGTAGCTCTTTGCAGGTTATTTCAGATGGGGATTATGATAATGATGTCTAATAGCTGCAGCAATCATTATTTTAATAGCAGCTAACTTCACTGACAGCTGCAAGACTGGAGTTGAGGACAGAAAGGGGTACGATGGAGCTTGGGTCGCAGACTGAGGAAAAGAGAGATTAAGCCAGCAGTGACTTAAAAGGACACGGGATGTTTCCCTTTTCTGTTTTTGTTTTATTGAGTTTTTTTTTGCACTATAGCTTGTTCCAGAGAAGATGATGCTAACACTTCCTCTCTCTTGATTTGAAGCGATAGATCAGAGACAAACATGCTGGTCATGAAAGAAATAGGAGTATTTATCGAGTTGTGCTACAAAGGCATCTGAAATGCCAAAGAACTGGTGAAGTGAGGTGGTATAAAATATGCTACTGATACTTCCATAAAGAGCAAAACACAATTATTTTTAATATTTCAAAACTCTAGAACTGGAACTTGGTATAAGCCCTTCTGGCTCAATTCTGAATTTTAAATACCTGCTTCTAAGTATATGATATAAACAGGGTAACTTTGGAAAAAAATAATTGATCCTTTGTGTATGATTAGGTATATACTAAATAGTACCAATATAGACTCAATTAAAAAAATCCCAAATGGGATCAACTCTTCATATGATTTTAAGTACTCTGATCAGAAAACAGCTTGATTTGATATTTAGTATATGCTTTGTGACTGAATTTTTCCATGGCAGATTTATGTTAAAGATTTCCTTGTCGGCATCATGAAGCAAAAGTGCTGCAAATACACTAAGTACTAGGTGATGGTTTCTTCCTCTGTAGAGAGCAACAGTATTGTATGAGGACAATTTCAAGGGTTTTTTTGGTCAATGAAGAGACTACTCGGGAGAAGTATTTACTTTGGCAAGACCAGTATACCACAGTTGGATACTATATATAATTTCATTATTGAATACATTTACTGTCTCACTAATTCTCAGTGGATTTGCTGAACTGCTATAGATATCTGTGGCAATAGAAGCCATGTCAAACCCTTGACTGAATCAACACCTTTGGAATTACATTGGTATTTTTGATGTGTGAATTTGACCCCGTGGGAGAGATCTGTCTTCCTAAGAAGTAATTTAGTAAATGATTTAAGACCATCTTAAATTAGCACGCACAGATGTCTGAAGGACTTAACTGATTTATGACAGGAGTTGT
>NW_010162099.1:5491-15746 GCF_000695765.1 Mesitornis unicolor | reverse complement strand
AGGGAAAGAAAAAAATCCATCAGAAATATCTACAGGTTTTTTTTGATATATATCATCATCGCTAAAGTAATATAAGCATAAAAGCCAAGGTATTTCAACTGCCAGACTTTAGACTCAAAAGCTAATTAATTTTAGAGAGCTTAAAGTTTTATCCCTCGGTGGATACCAGATTTAGCACCAGCCTTGCAGTTTATTAAGAAGATGCAATTTTAGGCCTCAGTTAGGTGGAGTTACGATGTATTAGTTTGCGTTTGGAAATTCTAGATGATTATACATCCCAAGATTAGATATACTAATGTATGTGATAGTGTAAGCAGAGCTTTAGATACTCTGCTAAGCAGACCTATCAATTAGAGGGTATTTTTTGAATTGTGTTGCCTTGTAGCTCTTGAGTTGTTATGAGATGACTTGTATGACCTGTGGCTATAAATGATAAAGTACCTTGTATAAACATGGGAGTTGCTTTTAAGCTGCTGCAGCAAAGATATTTCTTCATTTTTCCAAGGCTGAGTTATTTTAGAAACTGAACCAGAGCATCTGAGCTGGTTAGGGCCCTTCAGATCTGAGGAAGGGAAAAATCCCTAACTGCATGAGACATGCTTTGCCTGTGACAGCAGGGGCTGGTATTGCTGGAAGCCACTAGGCAGGAGCCCAGGCTCCCTGGAGCTTGTTCGCAGCTCTGCCGCAAAGCTGCTGTGTGATTTTCATCCTGTAATTTTGAGCTGCTCTGTGGTCTGCTGTGGTGCAGTGTACAAGAGGGGAGGATGGGCAGAGGCCATGGCCACATTCACTCAGTATTTGCTACAGTCACACCTTTGAATAAAAAACCTGCCAAGACTTCCTCAAGGAGACAAAATATGTGGGTCTTTCTGCCTTTCATTGTTCCTTGCTTTTCCATTGAGACATGAGTCCTGGCCAACAGCAGACATGCTGAGCTTCTCCAGAATTTCAGTGTGATGCTTTTCCTTCCCAGCAGCTGTGGCTGGTAATAAACTGCCTTGGGGTAGAGACTGTGCATCTCCACCACTAGCTGAGCTGTGCCCTTTTCTCTTTTTCACTTATTCCTTTACAATCTTGCTCCTAAAGCAGGAAGAAGATTTTACTGCCACACACAGTTGTAGGCTCATATGTATTGATATTTGTGAAGAATTCAGCTCATAGGGTGGGAAAGGTGCAGAGGAAAGGCAAAGGGTGTTCCAGATACCTAAAATGCGCTGCTGTGGATCATTGTACCTCGTGGACATGAAAGTATGACTGTAGTGCTACAATTGATTACTTGTATGTAGCAAAGTAAGTGAAAAACACTTTATTCATATCAGGACTGACTGGCTTTTCTGTGGCTGTGAGATAGAAAAGTGTGCATTGAATTTCAGGTCTGTTCCACAGGTAAGACTGTGTAGCTTGCCCTGCTGTTGTGCAAGATGTGTTTCTATGGGTTTAAGTGGTAATTTGAAGCATTCCTTGCTGCCTTCTTTCCTCTGCTTTTCTTTTCTCTCCTCTTAGCATGTTTCCTTTTTTTATCTTGCTTTTTTCAAAATGTGTAGCATAATTATGACAACTGCTCTGCTTATGGTTTGTCATTGACCCCTGCTGAAGAAGTGCGTTGTCAGTCAGCAAGAGTGCATCACTTAGCACTGCTGAATTCATTGACTTTTTATCCATCTTTAGACTCCTACAGTTTGTTAAATGGCATCTGCAGTGATGTTCCATGCTCTTGACCTATGTCAACAGCTACTTTACCCAACTCTCTTAATCTGTTTTTGTGGTGCAAACTGGCTGCTAGTACTGTGAGTCAGAGAATACTGATAGGTTAGGGAAATAGCCTGGTGATTAATTGTAATTTTGAAACCCCAGAAGTTTCTTTTTAATCTGAATACTTCAACTTTTGGGGGTCTCACTTTTGTGACTCTGCACATGGACAACAGTTGTGCCAACAGTCTTAGTCACCCCTCCTGCATTCCTGAGTAATGACTTGAGTCTCAGTTGTTCAGCAACCAGGACATGGCCCTTGGATATTGGTATATCATCTTTTACACATTAATCCTAAATATATTGACTTTTTGTTTCTATTACATTGCAAAAAGAGAGTGTTAGCAAATGATATGCTTAAGTACAGCTTGTGTCACAGAAAATTTAATGAGGAGACAACTAAGGTACATACTGGTTTTTGTTAGAATCTGCCCTGGTTTTGCTAGGATTGAATTGAAGAGTTCCCTTTTCTGTTTAGAGAAGAATTGCAGTGTTCAGTTTAGTGAAAACAAGTTGATATATCTTTAGCTGGAATTGAGTTATTTTATTTACAGTAACTAATAAAATTTTTGTTTTGCTCCTCACCAGCAGTGTTTACTCTAAATCAAAGTTTGTTTTTTAGTTTTTTGCCTGCACTTGTATTTATAATTTATTTTGTGGGTTGTTGTTTTTTTTTTTGCTTTCCCCTTCTCTCTGCACAAGAGGACAGGGTTGGGGAAATAAAAGTGTGGGATTTTCTGGGACAGATGACCTAGGACAGAATCACAGAATCATAGAATGGTTTGGGTTGGAAGGGACCTTAAAGCTCATCCAATCCAAACCCCCTGCCATGTGCAGGGACACCTCCCACCAGACCAGGTTGCCCAAAGCCCTGTCCAACCTGGCCTTGGACACTTCCAGGGAGGGGGCATCCACAGCTTCCCTGGGCAACCTGTGCCAGTGCCTCACCACTCTCAGAATGAAGAATTTCTTCCTTGTATCTAATCTAAATCTACCCTCTTTCAATTTAAGAGCATTGCCCCTCATCCTGTCACTACAGTCCCTGAAAAATAGTCCCTCCTCATCTTTCTTGTAGTCCCATTTCAGGTACTGGAAGACTACAATAGCGTCTTCCCAGAGCCTTCTCTTCTCCAGGCTGAACAACCCCAACTCATCCTGTCTTGACGGGGGAGGTGGTCCAGCTCCCTCATCATCTTTGTGGCCCTCTTCTGGATTTGCTCCAACAGGTCTGTGTTGTTCTTTTGTTGGTGGCCCCAGAGCTGGATGCAGTACTCCAGGTGAGGTCTCACAAGAATGGAGTAGAGGGGGAAAATCACTTCTCTGTGGGGCTGCTCTGAATCCACTCATTTCCTAGCCTGTATCCATGTTTGGGATTGCCCTAACCCAGATGCAGGATCTTGCTCTTGGCCTTGTTGAGCTTCATGCAGTTTGCACAGGCCCACCTCTCTAGCCTCTCAAGGTCTCTCTGGAGGGCATCCTTTTCTTCTAGAGTAGGTACTGTAAGAACACATTTTCTACTGTGGCCTATTCTGGGTCAAGAACATGTCCTGTCTCTGAGAGTGTCGTTTTCCAGCCAAGTCTATCAGAATTCATGTGCATTTGAGCATTGAGGCTCTTCAGGCAAGTGAAGAATGACATGTGCCAGGTGCAGTGTGAGTCTGTGCCCATGGGGAGGCAGGAGGCTTGCCCAAAGCTATTCTTCTGTAGAAAAACTCGAAGTAAAAGTGCTGCAATGCTGTCCAGTGCTGGCTTTCCACATGGGTGCTACCCTTTTTTGCTTATCCATCCTGGCTCCATAGAGTTTCACTGCTTCCTTGGTGATAACTGTCCTCATCCTCTACCTGAGTTTTCTCTCTTTTTCTCTTTAATCCATAGTTTTCTTGTGGCATCTGCTTGCTTGTTATCCAAGCAAGAATTTGTAATTTCTTCTTAGAGGCGTAGGGCAGATTGAGGTGAATGATGGCAGTACGATGGGTAAAGCCACAATTACATTTGGGAGTGGCACCTTCAGCAACTCTTCATCCCAATCTGAAGATCCACACTTTCGTGTTTAATTCTGCGACATAAAAATAGTAGATTCTGGTATGAAATGTATCACCTACTTGGGAGTCAGAGTGGGTTTTTTCCCCATGCTTTCCTCAAAATAGAAAGGATTATACCTGTACCTTGCCTGTAACTTCTGCTTTATAGTAATGGCATTTTCACATACTGGACTTGACACAATTTTAATAAATTTGAAAATATTTATTCAAGCAGACACTCTCATAATGTATTTGAAAAAATACTCTTTCACAACGGTGTGTCTCTGGTGTTTGTATGTTAAAAATCACATTGCTTTGATAAATTGGTGAATTGGTTTTTTCAGCATATTGTTTTTCAGAATTCTACTGAATCAGAGTGAAAATAGTAGAAAGTCATTTTGTTTCACATAGATATAACATTTTGTTGTAATTTTTAGTACTTTAAGAGAATAAGAAAGTGGTATGCTTGAATTAGCTCAGAGCACCTTTTATGCCATAGCACTCTTCCGTATAGGTCTGTGAAGAAGAATTGCATTGTGCACAGCACAACACTGTGAGTACTGAAGTGAGGAGACTGGAAGTGATGATTTTTTTAAAAATAGTTTGATCTCCAATCTGGCTTGGCTTTGATTTCTAGACGTTCCAGAAATGGAACTTTCGAAGCTGAAGTCGATGGGAAAATGTGCACAGTTCCCCCTTAGTAAGTGTGACTTTATGGAAATGTTAAAGTGTGTACCTCATTGTTTGCGTAGTCTCCTTTTGGCAAGAAATGAGAATCTGTATAATCAATTACTCCAGAGATTTTCCTTCAAGGCCTTTGGGTTAAAAAATGTGGACACTTTTTAAAAGACAATATTTTTATACAAATGAGCTCTTTTCATACAGAATCAAACAAATCCTAGATATACCAGGCATTTGACAGTGACGTGTGGATGAATATCCATAAAATACTCAAAGGAAGTATATGCTAGAATACTAAAATAACTGCTGAGTTTTGACCTTGTATTCATTAATATAATGCAGTGATTGTACAATTAAACTGAAGACTACTGGCAAGTTTTTCTTTTCACTTATACTTTCTGTGAACTAAGTTTTATGCATTGACTTCTCATATGAGAAAATTATCTTCCTATGACATTTTAGATTATATTCTAGATGGCTGTATCAGTACATCCTCAAAATAAAAACAGTTAGTAAGCAGATCTCACCATAAGGTGTTTGCTAAAAATCTTCCAGACAAGGCTATAATCAGGACTGTGATCAGGCACGTTGTGGTGTTTTAGATTACTCTATCCAGCATCCTGCACCATCTCTCTCATAGCAGTACAGTCACTGACTGAGAAAGGTCATTCTGACTTCTCCCTTTCACTAATTTGGACATCTGTAGTGCTCAAAGTAAGTCCTAATTTTTCATACCAGTTTTATTGAGTTTAGAGAAAAGAAGGCTGTGGGGCAACCTCGTGGCTCTCTACAGCTTCCTAAGGATGGAAAGTGGAGAGAAAGGTGCTGAGCTCTTCTTCCTGGTATCCAGTGGTAGGACGCGTGGGAATGGTTCAAAACTGTGCCAGGTGAGGTTTAGCCTGGTCGTTAGGAAAAATTTCTTTACTGAGAGAGTGGTCAGACACAGGAATAGGCATCCTAGAGAGGTGGATGGATAATACCCCAAGCCTGTCAATGTTTAAGATGTGTTTGATAAATGCCATTATTAATATGCTTTTACTTTTGGTCAGCCCTGAAGTGGTCAGGCAGTTGAACAAGATGGTCCTTCTAGATCCCTTCCAATTGAAGGAAGTCTATTCTATTCTGTTCTGTTCCATTCTAATCTGTTCTGTCATGAGAGATGCTCAGGAGAACATACCATTTATCCCCCACTGTGTTTGCATGAAATCAGATGTCTATTTTACTTACAGTAATTTTATGCATACATAACATTGTCATCAGGTCTTATGGGAAGAGAAGAAGTTATGGATTTTTTTCTGACTTTGGGTCTGATCATGTGAGCTGCACAGCCCGTCTGCAAAATTACTCTTTCATGTTTTCCCTAACTTTGCTAGGAGTTGAGGAAATAGGATTTCTGGGCAACTTCTAGCGTGTAATAGGGGCAGGCCTTGCAACAGATACATAATCTGAAGTACAATTGCTTGCTTTTTAAAATTAAAATGCAGTAGATAAAACACATAAAAATACCCATGTGTCACTGAAATCTAATCACCTATTCTACTACAGGCTTGCAGATTAGCTCAGTTGATAAACGCTCTTGTACAAATATATGCATGTATATACATACTTGAATATATACAAAATTTTTTATGTGTCAACTTATAGTTCTGATAAACTGGAACTCTGGAGTGAGACTGTTTATGATTGCTTGGACAAGAGAGCTATCTGATAAGTGTTCTTGATAATATTGTCTGGAATAAAGGAAATGGAGAGAAAATAAATTAATTTGGGATTTTTCTGAGGCATCAATGTTTGCAGGTATCGGTCCTCACAAGTACTATGCTGCCTTTATGTTTCAGTCTTTTTAATAGTCTGCAGATATTTGCAGCTGAATAGGTGGTAAATAAATGGAGACAATGTATTTTCACAGTGAATAGTAACGAGTTTTGCAATTTGTCTTGTCAGGAAAACATCTTTATCTGTATAGAAATTGTGTTAAGTTGTTGAAGTTCTGCTTAAGCTTGTGTGTTGCACAGTCCCCTGGAATATTTCACACTTCTCTGGCTCCATTGACAAAAGAAAGATGTTTTTCAAAAACTTCTTGCAATTGCTGATGGTAGTTTTTATAGGAGCTGTGATGCACAAGAGTCTCTAATGCCAAATTAGATTCCCTGGATCTTGGGTTTACGGCTCCTCTAGGCAATAGTAGCGCTGGTGACTACTTTCTTCCATTCATGTTCATGCATCTAAATCTGACTTAGCAGTGCTTCCTCTGCTGAGTCCATCTTATTATTTTTTCTTTGTGGACACTTCTACAACCCTGTAAAATCCTCACATTGTGTTGATCATAGGCATTTGTAACTCTTCTCTGCAGACTCAAGATATGAATGAGTTTTCATAATGAGTTACCAACCATAGCATGGTGTGCTCTGAGTGCTTTTGGCTGTGCAGTATTGAAATTTGTTGATATAAACAACTTTCTCAATATTGTAACATGCTCAAATGTTTAATTCCTGCAGCTAAGTCAAGATGACAGTAAATACTCTTGCAGCATAGAAGCCTGAAACCGCTCACTCAATTAAAAATGTTTCTAGCACCAAGATCCACATCTCTTAATAAGGCTTGGAAGGTGGATCTGTATAAACCCTGAAAACTATGGTTGTTTAACCTACTGAAGACTTTTTTGTCATTGTTTGCTAAATACTGGTAATAGAAGAAGAGAGATCCGTGAACTATGGCAGTCCAGGCAGCTGTAGAGTCAGGAATCAAATGGTACATTAGATACCTCTCAGTTGGCTTGAGATGTGTTGGCTGGTCTGGGCTACCTGTATTTTAAACTTTGAAGAAAAACAAGTTTCTGTTGTGAGGGTCTGGAAAAGAAAGCATATATTAGCAGCAGTTGGGAAGGAAGTAGGGTTCATTGTAAGCCAGTTAGGAATCGGCAGTTTTCATGGAGGAGAGATCTAGTTAAGAGCATTGTTGATCCCACTTTAATGGAGCTATAAGGCTTAGTGCTTACCAAAGTCTTTTGGCTCTCCTGCCTTTGGCCTTTACCCAGATAGGCTTTGTGCATCTTACAGGCCTCCAGAGTTTGTTACATCAAATGGCACCTAAGTCTGATTAGCTGTCTTTGGGACCTCTAGATTGTGGAAGATCTGAGAGGGGCAGTCAGCTCTTGGCTTCTTGAGAGGGCAGCCACCAAGATGGATTTCAGCCTGAGCTGAAAGATAAGCAAAGTAATCAGGAAAGAAAGGCACACTATCCAATTCCTTGATTCTCTTAGAAGTGGAAGTGGAAAAGAATCTATGATTCTTACTAGAAGATTTAACAGATAAATGGTCTTGCTGTTTTTTCATCTGACCAAGAAGTAGAAGCCAGAGTGATATGGTAGCAATGGTAGAAGCAGGTGTGGTATAGATCTCAAGCAGAATTTCTGTTAATGTCAATGGACCTACATCTGTGTGAGGGTTTGAAGGTGAGTTGTGGATGCATAGCAGAGAGATTAGCCTGCTAAAGGAAAACATGAATACCATCTCTGACAAGTGACAAAGAGATACGTGAGCTGAAAGCAAACTTCTTTTATATATTTGTGTGTTTGTGTGCATACACAGATATTCATAAATAGCACAAATAAAAGGTGCAGAGTTGGCTGCTAGTAGGAAATGGCTGTCTTGCCTGGGGAAAGGTGGATTGAATTTTTATCGTTATATCCCATGAAACAATTCAGAAGAAATATGAGCTGCTGGGAGCTTGATGTGTGTAAATATAACTTGGTTTTCTCTGTGGATAGTTTATATTATTTACATTTATAGAAACCAGCTTCATTTAGAATGGCTAATGCAGAAATGGCTGCAGAGTCCTGTCTGTTCTAAGGTTGTTGTCACTTTTGGTGTTGCCCTTTCTGGATGTGTCATGAATCTTTGAAGAGGTGTCAGACAGACAGGAATATAGCTTTCAGAATTAGATTTTTAACCTTTATATTTATTTTCCTGTTTTAAGCTCTTTTTTGTTGTTATTTCTGTAATTTGACTTGTTGCTGAGTACCCAGCTGTTTCTCCCCAGGGAGAACTAAGTATAAAATAACATTCCAGGGTGCCTGGTTTAGGGAATCTTGACAAAGAGTCACTTTGCTAAAATACAGTTTAATTTTGTTTTTACTCCAAGTGGAGAAGGTGATTTAGATATTGGTTGAACAAAACATTTTAATACTTTTCTGAATGTTTTTGTTTTCAGGAACCGAAGTAAATAAAAATAATAAAAAGAAACAACAAAAAAAACCCCCAAAATTAAAAACTAACCAAAACAACTACCCTATCTTGTCAGAAAACTAATTTCTTATTGTAATAGGCTGTCATGTGTGTAAAAGTAACTAGTTTTATAAATTTGAAAGAAGCCTGAGTCTAATAATGAAAAATAATAAAATAATTGCATTCAAAAGATAATAGCCAATGAAGTCCAGGGGATTTAATTACTCAGGGAGATTTGTAGCACTACCTAGATTGGACACATTCCTTAGTGAACAGTATGCCAAGGTGAGCTGTGCGTTCCCACTGCCAAAATTAACTCTTTAACATGAAATATGTCTTGGACTATGGTAATGGGAAACTTCCCAAGATTTCACATATTTCTTGATAATCTCCATGGAACCCTAACACTTACCATGTTTTCCTGGTTGACAGGTGGAGTGGATACAACAGCAGGTGGTTAAAAGAAGGATAAAGAGGGATTATAAACCTGGTGGTACCCAATCCACTTATTTCAATGATCCCAAGTGGCCAAGCATGTGGTACATGGTGAGTACATACAGGGTCATGGGCTCTGTTTCATGCTAGTATTTAGTTGTCTGCTGTAATATTTTGAAAAGTGGCAGAATGGTATGTTCAGAAAAAGCAAATTTTGGGGTTTTTTTATGTAACTAATGAAGGTCTGTAAACTCCTTACAAGTATTATAAAGAATTCCCTGTGGGCCCTGCAATAGGAAACATTTGTTAATGCATTCATTCATGAATGCTTCCTATTGCAAGGTGTCTTGGGAGTTACTTAGTAGAGGATAAACTTTCAGCAATGAGAAGGGAAGGAACTTAGCCACAATCTATGAGAGCAATGAAACCGCTTGTTTTCAGTGTGCCTAATTCGCTGTCTCCAACATCAATGTGATATAAATATCCTGTGTCCTAAAACAGGAGAACAGAGTCATGAATACTGACTGTTCAGTGTTATAATTACTTTTTTAGAAATTAACAATTGACTTGTTGAAATAAATAGATTGTTTGTGCTGCTTCCTGTCTGAGCATTTTTTTTTTCCGCTGAGGGTCACAGTTAAAGCCTGCAGTGAAACTTCTGTATTCATGGTGTTTTAAAAAATATCTTTGTTTTGTCTAGGAAGGTGCAGATGCAAATTTGTAATTAGTAGGCAGTTGACTCCAGCTGACATGTCTTCATTTTGGATGATAAAATACTTGGTTTCTGTCTGTCCTGCTGATGTAGTTCTAAGTCCCTACATGTTTTTTTCACAGAATCACAGCATGTTAGGAGTTGGAAGGGATCTCAAAATATCATCCAGTCCAAACCCCCCTGGCAGAGCACGATCACCTAGACTAAGTCACACAGGAACACATTCAGGCAGGTCTTTAATGTCTCCAGAGAAGGAGACTCCACAACCTCTCTGAGCAGCCTGTTCCAGTGCTCTGTCACCCTCACAGTAACAAAGTTTTTCCTCATGTTCACATGGAACCTCTTATGCTCCAGCTTGCTTCCATTGCCCCTTGTCCTGCCACTGGCTGTCACTGAGAAGAGCCTGGCTGCCTCCCCCTGACACTCCCCCT
>NW_010162099.1:0-5460 GCF_000695765.1 Mesitornis unicolor | reverse complement strand
AAACATGAATGAGGTCACCCCTCAGTCTCCTCTTCTCCAACCTAAAGAGACCCAGCTCCCTCAGCCGCTCCTCACAAGGGAGATGCTCCACTCCCTCAACCATCTTTGTGGCTCTGCACTGGACTCTTTCAAGCAATTCCCTGTCCTTCTTGAACTGAGGGGCCCAGAACTGAACACAATATTCCAGATGCGGTCTCAACCAGGGCAGAGTAGAGGGGAAGGAGAACCTCTCTTGACTACTGACCACACCCCTTCTGATACACCCCAGGATGCCATTGGCCTTCTTGGCCACAAGGGCACATTGCTGGCTTATGGTCTTCCTGCTGTCCACCAACACCCCCAGGTCCTTTTCTGCCTGGCAGCTTTCCAGCCACTCGTCCCCAGGCCTGTCGCGCTGCATGGGGTTATTGTGACTGAATATTTTTTCCCACTATTGTCACCTATATTGCTGACAGTAAGACACTTGGAAGGTTGTTTGACTTGCCTCAGTTTGGGAGAAGAATATGCCTTTCTGGCAACAACATGTGAGATAATTTTTTCTAAAGTAGGTACTGTCTTTTCAGGTATTTTGTTACTTTCAAAGTATTAGTTTAATATTTTAGATAAGTGAACAAGATTGTCCTAACACAGCTTTAAAAATACTTTTAAGTTTTCTTCATTTCATTCTGGCGTGTATTTCATCGTTGCATACACTGAAAACCAAAAAATGTCATAGTTAATTTGTAACTAACAGTAAACAGTTGCTGCTAGTAAACTCAGTCAGAAGTCCTTATCTTCATGCATATATCATATGAGCATGTCATCAGTCAGAAAGTCTAGTAGCTTTGATATTCAGTTTATTGATTTCTTATTTTAGTGAAAAACTAGGTAATAACTTTACTTACAAAATTCCTCTTGCTTTTATTAAAGAACTGTTCTACTGACTTCTTTGCTGGTGGAAAAATTATTCTGTGTAACTTTTTCTAAGCTATTAGAGATCTATGTCTTTCAGGCAGTAATTCTCCTCATACAGTAGAAGCGTATTTCATTTATGTTTTGTTGCTGTACAGGGTTGATGTAGGTACGAGTTTTTCTAGCAGTTCATCATCCACGTTGAAAACAGCTTTTATCCAAAATGTTGTTCTTTTCAGGTGTTTGTGAAAGCTGTATTATTTTGTGTTGTGGAATCGTGGCAGGTCTTTTTCTTAGTTTTTTGTAATATGTGTATTTGTCTGTCTCCACTTATATGTTTGTATATTCAGTCTGCCTTTCCTGTAAATAAGTCCATAAGGTGACAGACAGATTCCAGTAAATGGCAGTAGATTGTGATACTGTGTTCCTGTCGGTTTTTTATTTGTAAAAAAATAAGCATTTTTAATTGAAACTAGAAAATAACAGTCATTTACCTTTAGGTAGTCAGCTGTTATTGCTACTGACTTCCAGTTTTGTGTTACACTAAGAAGAGGGAGGCCATAGTTCAAGAGGATAATAGTAGTCAAGCAAAAGCCCACAATATATATGGTGTAGGATAGTTTAGCTAGTTTTACCTTGGTGCTCCTAGATTTGTATACCAAGTTTTTAGTGCCACCATAGCTTTTTGGTGGAACTAGATTAGTGTGCTGGTTTTTAATTGATAGTAGATGCTTATAGCAGTTGCCTCTAATTTTGTTCAGGAAGATAGCAGTCTCCTATTTCTAAATCAGTTGTGTTACCATATGGCTTCACAGCTACCCCCCAATTGCCAGTCTAATATGGAATTGCTTTAGGGGAGCAATCAAACTTTACTGTTTGTTTTGTACAACTTTCAGAATATTGTAATTTCTATATCTGTGAAGAAAGTCCTCATGTGCAGACCCTCTGGGAAGGAGCTGTTCCTGACTGATTGCGTTTGCCTCCACTGAATAACTCTGTGTATTTGCAGTATCTTTAGTGGTAGTGATTTGATGACATCTTGTTCCGAGCAATCAGTGAAGTATTAGCAAGTACACTATTTAAGCAGAGTGAATAGCTAAAAATACGTGAATGAGTTGACTTCAGGGCTGACTTGAGTCATTACCAGATATCCTCATATGACTGTGTTTGTGATTGTAACCATAGCTACTTTTGGTAATCTTGTTTACCTCTTAAAGTTGAAAGGCAAAAAGGAATTTGAGGTTAGTTAATGGTTTCTCTCATTGCTATGTCAGAAAGAGGTTTTTAGCTTGCTGGCTGCAGACATATGATTGAAAAAGTAATAAAATATTATCATGTACAGGTTTGTGTTTTGATTAATTAGTAACTTCATTGTGAGTTAAGATTGATACCTTTGGCCATTGAACTGGCATAATCTCTAACAGGGCCATAAATGTAGTTCAGATTTGGTAACACAAGTCCTTTTTTTCTAAGGCTTTGTAAAAAATTATCTGAATGATGTCTTTCCTCCCTCAGCTTCTTCTTCATAATTCTTCTTTAATTGTCTGAATTGAAATAATACATTTTTGTTTGTGTGATATCCATGGCAAGAAGTTACAAGGTCGATTCAGGCCTTCTTTCTGTTTTGGGCCATCACAAAGTTTAAAAGTATCTCTTAAGAACTATTATGTGAGCAAATCAAAAGGTCTTTTTAAAATCACTCTATTTTTCTCCATTTACTCTAAACACATTCCTAGAAAGGGTAGTGAGTTTAGGAATATAGTTATTTACCTTATGGTTCTGTGGAAGCTGAAGCAGACAGAGCTTCCAGAACTACTCATCAGCTGAATAAGTACAAGTATACTTGTACTTTTCATTACAAGCGATTATCTATTGGGAAGTTACAGTTTCGCGTTTTGTCTGATAACAAAGAAAAGGCAATTTTCTTCTGAATTCCCTCCCTCAAAGCAACAAAAGCTAGAAAAAAGACAACTGCTTTATCACGGCCTCTAAATCCTGAGGCATCTGTGCTAAAGAGTAAAATAGAGTATTTTTATAGATTAAGTAACATGTGAAACTTTGCCTGTTCAACTGTTATGCTAAACTGACCTACAGAATTGGGTCCATCTTACTCAGAATGAACTGGTAATCAAATAAATAAAATCAAAGGGAAAGAACCTCCCTAGTTAACATACCTTTCCAAATTTTGAGTCAAGAGAGAGAGCTGAGTCCTGTATGCTATCCCCAGAGCTCAGCTATTCTTTGTAACATCATATTAAATCTAATAAATTTCTTCTCTTTGATTGATGTTGACAAAATAGCCTGTTTGTCAATAACTGGATGAACTATATACAATCAGTTTGCATAACTGAAAGAGGTCAAAGTCAACTATGAAGCCCTACTGCTATCTGAAACTGTCTTACTTGACTTGTAGTAACAACAAACAGTTTCTTTGGAAGGACTAAGAGGACTTTGTGCCTAACCAGTTTCACTGTACCTGCCAGTTGGTTTTGTGAGTTTCCTCATTTTGCTTGCATAGAAAAGTGGTCATAAAAACTAGAGAAGGTAAATATAAAAAAAAAATAAAATATTGGCAGAGATGTGGTTAATACAACTAACTTTGATTTTAATTGTTTTCAGTCACAAGAGTCTCCTTGCTGACCTTTTTTTTGTTCCCCACTTCAGAAGAGCTTTGTAGTGGTCAGCTGAAACTGTATTCCCATGGCAATACAAGCACAGCTTTCTGCATCTGTAATCTAGCTCTGCTGTGATGCTGGGCTCCATTGAATATGTTTTTAAAAGAGGATGTAACTACAAGAAATTAATTTAACCATTGTTGATTTTTTTAACAAACTGTTGTTAGACTGCAAAGGTGCTGACTATGTCTTTGCAGTCAGTTCAGACAGGTACAAGCCTTTTTCAACACTGATCAAGGATAATCTTCTCCAGTACTGTTATCATCCCTTCTATTGCTAGTGCTGATGGGATTGTCCAATTTGAAGAAGTTTCCGCTTCCTACCAGATTCTTCCCATTCTGCACAGCCTAGTTACTGCTGGGCAGGAATTGAACATATAATAGGATATTTCTGTGGAACTGAGAATTTACTGGAAGAGAGTTTTGAGATGTGAGACTGGAGGGAGAGGCACTTTTCTGTTAGAGTGCCTAAGAATAAATGTGATTGTTAAATTGTATAAGCCAAGTGTTTTCTTATCACTGGATGCCACTTCATCAGAGAAAGAAGAAATGTGTATCCAGAGGTCTCTCCTTATAGCTGGACAAGGTATGACTCTGTCAGAAAGAAACAGGGGAAAGCTGGAACTTCCACTGCAGTGTATATCACTGGGGTGAGATGGTATTCCTCTGAGAAGCTATAGCATAAAATATCTAAGCTGGTTATATTATAAATAATATAACTTTAAAAATGGTGGTGTACTCAGCAAAGTAGCTAGCCTGGGTCTCTAAAATGCATACTTGGGGTTTATCCTGAAAATTTTTAGAGTAGTGACACTTACCTGAGAACATAGGGAAATAGATTATAATATCACTAAAGTTGTAAACCATAGTAAGAAGTGGACCATGGGAGCTTGCCTGGCAGCTTCTCATAGAGAAAACAGGCAAGATAGTCACATTTATAAGCTTCTTGGAATGAAGGACACCACCTATTACATATCTAAACTAACAAAAACGCTGTCTTTTAATTGTCATTGCTAAGCACATCTCACACCAGCACAAAGTATAATTCGAGCCTTGTCGAAGTAAAACTTCCGTTTTGTTTAACATATGTGTTAGGTTCATAATGATGTCAGCTCACTCTCTGTCTTAAATAATTTTAAGGTCTGTTTTTGCTGTTGTTCTCTACAAAGTACTTATTCTTTTGAAATTTCTTCTCCTTTTTCAGAAGCTCATTCATTTTCTCAACATTTGTTATTTTCTTTTCACATTTATTCCTTGTTATTTCTTCTTTCTAGACATAACCATGCTTTGAGACAGTAGATGAAAGACAAAATGCATTTGAAGGAGTACTAAAAGCAGACAACTTCACAGTCTTCTGTTTGGAACCCAAAGAAGGGCTTTTGTAAAGCTGTGTTGTACTTCTCAATGGTCGGCTAGTTTTCTTTGAGAGGTAGCAATATAATGGATAAAGACTATAAGACACTATAATTTACATAGTCTTTTTTTAAATAAGAAAAACATATTAGGTAAATGTAATGCACTTCAGTTGTTGAAAAAGTATGATTTTCCTACAAAACTTCTGAAAACCTGCTTTAATGGAAATCTGTAAACCTAAGAGAAGATATAGTGCTTGTCAGTGTTGTTTCTTCAGCTGCTTCTATTATGACATATCTGAGGGCTTTTGAAAGAGCAATCCTCATTTTCAAAACTGGACAGAAAGGACAAGCAGATGCACAAATGCAAAGAGTTTTAGGGGATTCAAGCTGGAACAGGATTACAGCAATGCCAGCAGGGCACGATAAAACTAGGTTACTGACCCATAGTGGAAACTAACATTTACAGATTACTCAGTGGATAATACTTGGTGATTTGCTTGGATGAGAGAGCTATATCACAGAATCACAGAATCACAGAAC
>NW_010162098.1:0-490 GCF_000695765.1 Mesitornis unicolor | reverse complement strand
CCATCCGCCACAGAACCCTTTCGCACCTGTTTAATAGGTGTACCTGGTTTTAATGTTCGTGAATTTGGAAAATTCTCTACGGCAAATTGTTCGAATGAGAGCATAGTAAGCAATTGTAGTGCTAAATTAATTACGCACCTAAATACTACCTTACCTTGGGATCCACAGGAATTGAATTTGCTCGGATCGATAAGAATTGGCAATGAATCACAAAATTGGTCACAAACTTGTATATTCTTTGGGGGTTCAGCCTTTACAGGTACAAATTACTATAGAAATTTTGATTGGGCAACATGGACAAACATTACACCCACAGACAATAATTATGGTTACAAGACGGTGGGTTCATTTTGTGGCACGAATAAATACAGAAAAGGTCTGGGTGCCTATGGGGCCGAGGCCCGTGGGGGAGCGCCCCTCTGGAACAACAGGACACCCAAAGCTTTACCCCCAGAGGTATTTTTAATTTGTGGTGACAGAGCGTGGCAAG
>NW_010162097.1:0-23815 GCF_000695765.1 Mesitornis unicolor | reverse complement strand
CACAAGGGCACAGTGCTGGCTCATGGTCATAGACATCAGTTTTATAAGTCTATAACCTTTTTAAAACAGAACAGGATCAACATCTGCTTTCTTCCAGCACTGAGATATCAAAGCAATTTTAAGCAATTCATCTACCACAGCTCCTTTAGAACACCTGAGTAAATACAAGAAACTCAGTAATGTTTGGTTTGTTAATTGCGTAATATTCTTTTTGGTCTTTACAGTTTGAGACAGAAACTCCAATGAGTTCTCCATAAAATAGGATTCTGGCTTGTAAACTTCCCCATTTCCTTCTGTAACGAACTCAGAAAAATTGTTCATTTAGCTTCTTTTTTATGGTTTTATTTTCTCTGAGTGGTCCTTTTGAACCCTGATCACTTATTGGCTCTGCAGACTGCCTGTTGGGCTTCTTACTCCCAGTATATTGAAGGAGTGAATTAGTAGTAGTATCATAACTTATTCTGTTAGCAGGAAGGTATTAGGATGTGCAATTGTTTGTTATTTCTAAATAGTAAGAGTCTGTTTTGGGTTTTTGGTTCCAGCGTGTAGGTAAATGTGATGCCAAAGCATTTCAAAATCTTCAGGAGGAGATCATAGATATTGCAATTCAATGCAAGCTTCCAGGTATGTCATAGACATATAAATTTTTAAAAGTTCTACCATTTTAAATGTTTTTTTTACAATTGTTAAAAAAAAGGCTATATAAAAATGCAAGACAAGAAGAAAGATAATAAGAAGAGAAAGTAATTCTTCTGGGACAAAAACCAGCACTGTCTCTTAATGAAATATTACAATGCGTATTTTTCACTTCCTACAAGTATTTCATATGCAGCTGAAAGTTACATTTTATCATTTGTAATCTGCTCTGTTTCTATGACATGGAGCTGGTTGCTGACTCTCATTTGGAGATTAAAAAATACAAACTCAAAGAGTATAACTGTCCTACAAAAATTAATTCCTTTTGCACCCCAATGACAAGAGAGTTGATATCATATTGTTTAAATAAGTAACTTCTAACTTTCCAAAGAGCTCCCGTGTATTCTTTTGAAAGGCAAAGGATCTGAGGACTTCAAGATTTTGTCCAAACTGGTAATTCGCCTATTGATACTATAATTGTTTATTTCATATTGCATAACTATAGTTACATTTTATATGTTAGAGGCTTTTTTCCTCCCAGTAAATAAATTTCTTAGTATTTATAAGTTCATTTCAGTCAAACTCCCAATTTGTTCTCTTAATGTTATTTTTTCCTCCAGCCATTTATTTGGACACAGATTATGACAGCTCCAGAGCTTTAAAACAGGGAGTACAGTACTACTCCATGTAGTAAGTGCCCCATTCTCACCCATTCAGGCTTGGTTTTCTTCAAGAAATGATAATTATATTCTTTAGCACACTCATTCACTGCCGATAACACGCACCTCTGACTCACATCTTTCTGTATGTGTGGATATTCCCTCTCTTTATTTGCTAGCTATGCCCAATTGGTACACACAATTCTTGTGTCTATGAGAAAACTGTTAGGTGTTCAATGTGAGACCAAGTGCTGTTGCAGTGCTCTCTTAGAAAGCCAAGATATAATGCTGATCATATAAAATACAAAGATATTTTGGGTTCATCTGATAGACCCAAATACGAAGCACTCCAGAAGACAGGGTTTTATAACTAATCCTTTATCTCAGTCTTTATGTACGATGAATCTTTTGTTCCTTGGATCTGAAATCTGTTGGTTTCTTTCATTTGAAGACACAGTAATTCCTTCCGCTCACACAGGTTGTCCAAAGACTGTCCCAAAAGACAGCCCAGAACTGAAGGAACTGCTGAAGGTTTCTATGGAGAAGTATAATTCGGAGAGCAATGATGATTTCTACTACAAAAGTGGAGAAATAGAAACTGCAACAGTTCAGGTTGGGATATACCACAGAGATAAGGAACAGACATGGCAGTGTTATTGATTTGAGCTGAATTTTGGCTAAAGTGTGTATTTAGATTTGAAATCATGTTTTTCTCTAAGTGTTGATACATGTGATAACTGAGATATCCATGCAATTTTTTTTGCAAAATTTTATCCACCTTGGCTTACATTCAGAAGTTAATAATGGAGTTAAAAAAATATTGCTCAGCATTTGCATTTGCCTTGTTTACTGTCCCAACATATTGAAACTGAGGTTTAGGACAGAATTTAAAACAAGACAGTGGAGTCTTTCAGAAAACACCTTGTAAACAACTTTTCCTGAGTATGAGGGGTACCACTGGAGAAAGCACTAAAAGCACATCAGACTTTTTCTGAATAGCTCATGTTATATTGCTAATAATACCTGTACTTTTTCTTCTTTTAAACCTTTTTTCTTCTTTCAAGCATTTTTATTCTTTCTCACTTTTCACATCATGATTGATATTAGCATGAGCACATTTTTAGAATAGACTTAAGAGAGACAGAATTTCATGTTTTCCCTGCTGTCTCTGAAGCAAGATATATTATCTTGGGCTCCGTAACAAACGCTAGGAGAACTCGTACCAGGCACATTATTGAACCCCTGCAGTTTCTCTCCTTAATGCATTTGGCAAATATGTTCATTTTCAACTGAGCCTGTTCATCACACACCTCATTTTACTCACATTCCACTTTTCTTACATCATAATTGGCTCTCTACAGAGGTGTTGCTAATGGTTGCATTTGTTACTAATGAAATTACTACAGGCATCAAATAAAACAAAGCCAAAACTGTGGGCCTGATATTATTCTGACCTTTTTGCTTCCTTCAATTTCAATGCTGGAATTTTTGAAAATGGGAACTGGAGTAAATAAGTAAGCTGATTAGAAGCAGGTAGGTTTGCTGCCAAATATTTTAACGTTATTCTTAACACATATTGTCCAGTGGTCAGGACTTGCAGAATATAAGCAGTATAAGCTTGAAGAAAAACATCTTCCTGTGAGCTCTTTTCAATAAGATGCCTTTACTACAATCAACAACATTTCAATAAAATGCCTTCTTGCCAATTTTTCAGGTGGTTGCTGGACAAAACTACCGTTTAACATTTGCAGTTCAGAAGACAAACTGCTCAAAGAAAGAGTTTGAAAAACTCAGTGAAGACTGCGAAGCCATACCAGACAGTGTAAGTAACGATGCTGCTGCCAACTGTAATGTTCTTAATGAAAAAATTAATTTGCACGAGAAATTGTAGACACTTCAGTAAAAGTGTAACTTCTGTTCCCTCTTTCAGTAAACTTTTTTTTCAGCAAGAAGGACACTTTTCACTGTTTGTAACCCAAGTCAGTGACAATGGCAGTAAAACGCAAAGCTTAAACTGAGTTACTCCCACTGCAGGAGCAGCACTCACTGCAAAGAGAAAGGAACTTTCTTCTGATAAAAATGAATCAAAGAAAGGGGAGGAGGCAGCTGCGAAATGAAACAGCTGCAATACTCCTGACTGTGGACTTGCAGCTATGGAAAACATGAGACTGGAGAGTTACTGGAGTGCAAATGAAGGATATTTTTTGAGTGTGTGTTGCTGATACTGGGAAAATGTGTTCCAGACACTGGAAAGTAATGCTGATAGGGCCAGAAACCATTGGCAAGGAAGCTGGTTGGGAGAGAGTCTTTATTTCCCTTCTCTTTTCCCATTATATGAACAGTGCTCACCTGTGAGATTTTAAAATCTCTTAATGCAGCAGGCAGTTAACAGAAAAAAAAAGCGCCTTTCTATCTCAGTTTCCCATTTTTTAGTAGGAGAAATACATTCAACAACAATATTTGTTAGGAATATAATTAAGATTAAATAATTCTCTAAAAGTGCTGGAGATGAAAAATCCAATTTTTCAAGATTCAATCTCCAATCAGAAGTCGAATTAAAGTGTTCACGCAGCCATACAATAACATCAAAAAACTATGAAGTCTCCATCACCAAGATGGATTTCATAGATATTTGGGTTAAGTTTCAAGAGTATTTGTATTTAAAAGTATTATTGAAAATCATGCATTTTTCATGCACAACTCTCTTCCTTTGTCTCTGATGTTTTGTTCCTTAATGTGTTGATTTTTGCTTTGTCAACAGCTACCATTGTCATGTGAAGCACAAATTCACGTGATCCCATGGGAGAATAAAATCTTCCCCCAGATTAACTGCTCTAGAGAACGGTTAATGGTATGTTTCCCTGTCATTACCCACCATCATAAGTAGAGAGTAGAACAAAGACAGTCATTACATTCCCTATCCATTCCAATTTTTGTACCAAATTCATATTCTCTGCCAAAAATAAAGGAACAGACAGTTCTTTTAACAACCCCAGTAATGCCACACTTGTCCCCTCTCACCCTTTACCCTCAGCAACTTCTTACATCAAAGGTAGTTTCACCACCCACTGGGACAGCGAACACCAGGTAATTACAGAGAACATCCTGCCTGGTGACTACTCCTTTGCATTATCAATTATCAGTTAAGCTCTGAAGTATCGAGCCACATCAGCTCCTTTGAATTACTATTCATACTAGGTTTAAGATTTGAGACAAAAATGTATTTTGCAATGCAAAAATTATACCCCACAGGTTTCAAAAGCATCTGTGAATCTTTTCAAGTTTGGTGAAGCAGCAGATCTCCTGCCACGAGTTGTCAATCTCTTCAGGAAGATATTTCCTTGCTGCTCAGCTCCATTATTATCTGGCCCTGAACATGGGTCAGTTGGAATAGAAATCTTTTTTATTATCAGAACTTTTTTAGTTCTGTTGATGGCAAGTTTTTTAATAAATGCAGAGACTCCTATGCTCCCCAATGAAAAAGAGAAGATACACTGAATAATGTGAGATTGATTAACCTGCATTCATAATCAATAACTTCACTGTGCTCTGCACCCTCATAACTACCCAATTAATTATGTATCAACTAGTAAATGTCTCTCCTCTTTGTTTTAATTACAGTATTGTATCCACATCAACTTTCAAATTTAGCTCCATCCCAGACAACTCTGATTTGCAGCTAAATAATGATCAAACACTTTGGTGGAGAGAAATGTATCCCATGTCAGATAGTGACCGTACACCATGCATTCAGTTTTCATCTTCCAGTTGAACAGAGATGGGGAAATAGAGATTACTCTACAAAAACTGAATGTTTCATATTATCAGCTTTAGCCCATACGTGTTATTTCTAAGCAGTCTTATGAAATGTGTACATCAAATCTAGAAACAAAAAACTGAATAGATAGATTTCATATAACAAAACAACTCAGCTCTTTTGTATATTCTGGTACTGAGGCTACTCAGAGCTGGGTTAGCCTTTAGCATAAACTAGTTGTATACATTGCAGTGTTATACTCCAACAAGTGAAGGACATTTAGTCCTAGAAATCAACAGTATTGTTCATAAATTAAAAGCAGTGTACATGTTTTCCTCTCTATAGTACCATTCCCGTGTTAAAGTGGCAGAATTTCAGTGATACACAAGTTATTCTCCTAATGTGTAACTGTTAAAATACTCTGGAGTTATTTGGGAGAATGTTTTTGTTTCCATGCTTATCACAGATAGAAAAGATTATTATTTAGTTTACTTTAAAAATCCGATCATCTATTTTTGCTAAATGACTCATGTACTGCAATGAGCAAACTTCTGAATTTCCTAAATCTGAAGCTATTTTTCTTGTTCACGTAATAAATATAGCTATTATTGCAATGTTTTTTAGACTGTACTACTAAGAAGGCCTCCTGGATTCACACCATTCCGAAGTTTTGCTGTGTTAGACCAGCAAAGTGAAATTTCATGCTCTGACGAAAATGCAGAAGAAGGGCAAAGACCTGTCAAAGAAATGAGAAAAGATGGTGAACAGGAACCTGCAGGTGAAGGTGAACCTGAGCATAAACATGGGCATAAACACAGGCGTGGACACAAAAATGATCATGAGTCTGATAAAAAACATAGGCATGAAATTGGTTGTGGGCACAGAACTGGCCATAGGTGTGGGCATAAAAAACATGGTAAAAATGGTAAACATAAGCATCCAACCCCCAAATCTTCTGAGGAGTCCAATGAAAGGGGTTTTAATCAAAACGAAACCCTCCCATCATCCAGTGCTGAAACAGCATCAGAGCTAGTTAATGCAGGGGATGCCAGAAAGGAAAGCAGTACACCGGCAGAACCACTAATCCTTCCTGACACTTCTTTATTTAATGGGTTGCCAGATCGCCCAGAATCACCTCTCCCCAGATGTCCTGGAAAACCATGGAAACAAATTGTGGACCTTCCAGCTCCTCCTAGCTTTCCTGGAGAATTCACAAATGAGGACCTCTTGCCTTCCACAGTAGAAAACATCAATCCAACAGCAGAAAACTCAACACCTCCCCAGAATGAAGAGAAAGACCTTGATCTCTCAGATGCTTTACTATAATTCAGATTATTTAGGATTCTTTTCAGAAATTATACATAGAAAAATAAGAAAAATACTGCCTTCTGAAATGTATAAAATGAAAAGAGGCAAAAGCTCCTATTATGTTAGCTAAGACTTCTGGGGACCTAAAACAATAAAGCAATGCTCTTGTATTTGCATATACTTGCAAAGATGTAAATCAGGCAACGGCCCAAATGATTCAGAACCAGTCTAGTAAAGGAACTATGCAAGTCAATAGCCTTCTGCTGCAGAAGTTAAAATTGTATCATCTCATCTGCCTCACGTTGCTATAAGCACGAAGTGAATCACTACATAAGATCTCACTGTATTATGTTTAAAACAATGGCACAAAGAATTTCTCAGATTACATGAAGAGTCTCAACCAAATGTGGACAAAAGCAATCCAATATAGAGCGAGGATGCTTCTCTTAGATATGTGAATCAATATTTCTCTAATTTACTGGAGTGAATCTTTTAAAGAACCAAATAAAATAATCTGTTTTCCCTGTTGATTTCTTTAAACAAATGGATATTACCACCAGTCTATCACTAGCAGGTTGTTCTGTTGAATGAGGTAACAGGGACAGGTCAGAGAGTCTTAAATAAAGCAGCTTTATTACTGCCTATGGATATTATGTTAACTACACAGTAGAGGCACTGTGATTGACAGATTTTCATGTGGCAGAGGTGCACAGATATTACAAATCAGATGACAAAATGGCAAACACAAAATTCGTCTGCCTTCTTCCATTATTAGGTTGTATATGACTTAGAGACTGGACTGAATTTTCTATTCTGAGTATCTACAAAATGTTGACGTTTTGATGGCATATATTAGATAAAAAGCACCAGATCTTTCTAGCAAACTAAAATATATTTTCTTGTTGTATGGATGCAATAACTCATTGAGCTGAACAAACACGCAGCAATAAATAAATACTTTAATGCCAAATCAGTTCACCAGTTTGAACCAGTACTCAAGTCCTGTAAAAAGTTACTGAAAGGGTAAGGTGCTCCAAATGGTAACACTTCACCGATTTTATTGTAAAAGACCACACTGCTTGAAACCACAGTGTAAGTATCCTCTAATATAGCTGCAGAGACAGAAAGAATATTCTCTGAAACTGTTCATCTCAACTGCTGGGATTGCTGCGGCACCAAGACTCAACAGCTGTGAACGTGTCTTTCCTTTGTGTACTGTGCTGAGGGAGAACTAGATAGATTAATACTACTTAGGGAATGTAAACCGGATGGATCAACGGGATTGGGAGGTCTTGGCACAAAAGGTCCAGGAGGATCTTGAAAGAGAAGATAGCTATAAGGCACGGTCAGAAGACTCAGAAGTGGAAAGGACAGAGGCAGAGTGGAACAATATGGACAGGGTGAAAAGAACTAAAGAAAACAGCAACTTAGTGGTAAAAATGGAAAGAGAGTGAACAGGATGGAGAAGTGATGTGGTGGAGGCAGCAGGCTCAAGGAGCAAAAAAAGAACAGGAACTGGAGAGGGGAGGTAAGAGCAAAAATAAAACCCAAAAGATCTGTGCAGGAGTATCTCTTCAACCATGTCAGGGCACTCCCCTACACATGACGGAACTGAAGTAAGACTTCCCTAACCTAAACAGTCCCTGACAGCGCAGGCACCCTTCCTCTCTCCAGTGCCTGGTTCCTACAGATGAGAACAACCTTCTGTGTTCAGTTACTTCCCCAGCTCTCATGGTAGATAACTGAAAGAACTCAGCCCTGCTGATAGTCCCTGTTGAGGGAGAATCCCTATCATTTTGCATGTGCAATTCCTTTTTCTTTTTTTTTCCCTAATTGCATTAAAAGCTACATTAAAATGATGTTTAAAAAGTCATGAAGTCCAAAATTAGACAGTGTCCTTGTGAGTAGGTTATGTGCATCTAAACGTTTTTAACACAGTGTAATTAGCTGCCATAAAGGCACATATTAGATAGATAGATAGACAGACAATAGATAGATACATACAATTATTTGTCATGACCGGTGATATACAATCATAACCACATAACCATCATTTCCTTTCTTTCTGAAAACCAAGTTGCCAATCTTTAAGAAGTCATACAACTTAGCTGGAGCCCCATTTTAAGGGAGGATATAAAAATAACTCCTGGATTTATCACTAATCAAATCCTGCATTTATTTTCTTTCATTCCTTTACTTGCAGGATAAAATGCAAAGTCTAACTTTTCTTTTTAGCACATGACAAGCACTAAGCTTACAAAGATAGGCAAAGGAAAACTTTGAGTGTCATCTTTAGCTGCTCACTTCTTTCCTTTTATCTGACTATTGACTGGTGTGATTTTGGGTGTAACTGGGAATTCTTCAGGTATGCTGTATTATTAAAAGAAGTATAAGCTCAAACCAGTTTTTTCTTTGAATTACTGTAGGAATTTAAGTAATTAATGCAGAATTACAATAAAAGAAATTAATATGCAAAGAAAAGAAAATTTTTCTTCCTATCTCCCTCACCTGAATGAAAAGATAGTCACACCTTCACATATTGTCCATAGAGAGCCTATGTACGTGACCACACGTAGTGAGACATAGACAGGGTGGTCAGAGCAGTTTAATAGAAGACAAGACTCCTAAGTTCTTAGCTGCCATGAATTTACCATGTGCTATAGTTATGATGTGAGGTTTCATTAACGTTTAATACAAAGATAACAATTTTGACTTCTTGCTTTTATAATGTACAAGAATAATTACTTTAAAAATAACTCTGGAATAAAATTCAGAGCGTTCCATTCTGAAAATTTTGAAACATAATGTTCTGATAAATTTAGAACGGAACATTTCAATTTCTCATTGACATGTTCCCACAGAAAGCTTCAATTATAGCAAAACAACACTTTCTGATGGAAAAATATTCTGTCAGAAAGCTACTGACCGGGCCTGTTGCAGATCTGCTGCTGAAGAGCTCTGCAAAACCACCACATTCTCACATTGCTGAAATCATGCCGAAGCGCTCTACTCAGTGCACATCAATGCTGAACAAGCACTTTTGGCCAGCAGATGGCAGATTTTTTGCTACAAGGCTTTTACGATCTCTCCAAATTAGGGTTTTGTGACTGCCAGGAAAGGTTTAGTAGGCTTAATATTCAGCATTTCTTCTGAGTTAGTAACACTGTAGATCAAAACACCACATCTGTGCAATCTGTTTTAAATATTAAGCTCCATCAATAGAGCATAAAAAGCTTGCCAGTTACCTACTATGAACAAGGTACATAAATAATGCTCTAAGCGTAATTTCATGAACATAAAAAAAAATAGCTAGCCCTACACCAAAAAAATGGCATTCTTACTGATATAGATAATCAGAACTAGGAGTCTGGGGTATGAAAATATGTCTGCTTAAACCTCTGTTCGTGATACTGCTGAGATCCAGAGCCATCTGATAGCCATTCTGCAGCTGTTTGGATTTAACGTGCTCTGTCTCTTGCTCATTCCATCTGTGACAATGAGACAAAATATGTGTTTTAACTGATGTATGAAAAATATCTCAGCTTTACTATGGATGGCCTATTGCATTTTTGCTACAATTCAGACACAACATTTTAATCACAGTTGGCAATTCCAATCATCCTCTAATGCTATGTTCACATAGTGTAACTAGCCACGGGAGAAAGGTGTGCAGGCACCTGACAACAGAAAATGGGAAGAATTAATGGTGAACACTGGCATTTGATAAGATGTAAGAACCCATTTCCTTCCGTGTTTTCTCAGCTCTCTCAGCCAGCAAGATAATTGCTCCCAATTTAGGAATATCAGCTCTGAGGATAAAATGGGTCTAAGTGGCTACAGAAGTGGAAATGACTACACTGCACGGCCACTGGCATATAGACAGAGCTGTACCAAATCCAGTGTACAAGTTCCTCAAATATTCCTAAAAAAATTGGGGATAAATGTTTTCAATTCTGTGATGAGCTACTCATACACAACTCCTAATCCTGCTGTGTTTACAAGACTACATTAGTAGAATTCATCTTCCACAGCTTTAATTAAGCTTTAAGTGAACGTCATTTGGTAAAACGCAATTAATAACACAATATTTCTACTATATTCTAAAATAAGAGGAAGGCTAAAGAGTGAAGGTTTTCCTAATTGGGTAGGGCATCTTGTTACAATGAATACTAATATTGCTGCTGTTCCTGAACTGGTTTCAATCTGCTGCTCAGTGAAAACCCAAACATAAGCTCCAAAGGGGTGACTTCTATCAGTATGGAATAACAGGGATTTTAAACCTGACAGCGACTCTTTTCTCTTCTGCCATCAGTACTGATAGTGCTGATGTGTGGGTTGAAGATCAAGGCATGAAACTACTGATTTCACACAGCAATCTACTTACCTTGCTGTTGCAGTTCCAAGTGAGTCACAGAGAATCAGAACTCCCCACAGAATCCAGGTGATGCCAAAGAAGTGTATTTGTTTTGAAACTGAAGAGCCTGAACCCAAAATATCTTTTATAAGAAGTCCCTGTATGAATTCAGTGAATGACTCTCCATCTTCCACTGGATGTACTTGTTACAAGAGCCCTCACAGACATTTTGGCTTGAATGAAGGAATAATTGTGTGAGCAAAAAAACAAGGGAATAGGAACAAACAAAACCAATTACGGCAGGGAATGAATGAGGATGTACCTTTTATCCAGGGAGGACGTATTTTTAACTGAAACTTAGATTACTATAAAAAACTCAAACAGTTGGAGTAGATAAGAATGGAGGACTATTGATTTCAAGGGGGAAACATAATGCTCATCAACAGAACAGTGAGAGCCATAGCATGTTTAAAGAAAGACTTTAACTTACATTCCCAAAACACTATAGTTTAGTACATTGAAAAATCCATCAGACTCATGTAAAGATATTTAAATAAAGGAACATTGTTTTATTTCTTATTCTAACCCTTAAGCACGTCAGCAGAAGTTAATTCCTTGCCATTCAATCCAATAGAAAAAAGATTAATACCATAATATCACAGAGAGCTAAATCTATTATAGCTGAATCCTCTTCATTCATATGTGCCAGCTGTTCTACCAGCTGTATATTAACTAAAAGAGTAGTAATGCTTGCAAAATTAATAAAAATCAATAGATTTAATGGGACATACCTCAAAAAAAAAATCAGTTCCAAAAGAGACCTAGAATTCAGACTTGCATTTTAAGTGGTCTCGTGGCTGCTAAACTAAAATCTCTTTTTGAGCACAGAGGTCTGATTTTAAATTGTGCTGAGAAGTCTGTGCTCCCAATAACTTTAAATAGCATTGTGGATACTCAGCATTTCTAAAAATCAGGCCTTAGAACACTCAGCCAAAGCTTATGGTGTAGAAAACTGATATTACTTGGAAGAGGCTGAAACGGACATTGGGCAGGGCAACACCTCCTTGCAAGCAGAAAAAGGTGATTATGGGCAGCATTAACCCTCAGAATAGCTCTTATATTTTGGGATGTTTTGGGAATTGGTGCAGGTGGTGACATTAACCACAGCAGCACTAGTGGCTTAATAACTTTTTTTCTGGCTCAGATACAGAGATTAGAGCTTTCTGGGCAATGTTTTGCCATATTACCTTATTTTCTTGACCACTTCCACAATACAAGCCTGTGGTCCCCAGGTGCCCACCAGGACACCAGGTGCCCACCAAAGCCATGTTGTCGCTCCCCTTTCTCAGCTGGACAGGGGAGAGAAAATAGAATTAAAGTCTTACGGGTCAAGATAAGGACAGGGAGAGGTCATTCACCAATTACCATCAGGGACAAAACAGACTTGACTTGAGGGAAAATTAATTTAATTTGCTACCAATCAAATCAGAGCAGGACAATTAGGAATGAAACCAGATCTTAAAAACACTTTCCTCCCACTGCGCCCTTCTTCCTAGGCTTAACTTTACTTCCCATTTCTCTACATCCTTCCCTACAGCAGCACAGAGGGACAGGGAAAAGGCAGTGGTCAGTTCATCACACTTGTCTCTGCTGTTCCTTCCTCCTCATGGGGAGGACTCCTCACACTCTTCCCCTGCTCCAACGTGGGGTCCCTCCTATGGGGAGCAGACCTCCACAAACTTCTCCAACTTGAGTCCTTCCCATAGGTTACAGGTCTTCACAAACTGCTTCTGCATGGGTTCCTTCCAGAGTCCAGTCCTTCAGGAGCACACTGCTCCGGCACAGGTCCACCACAGTGTCACAAGTCCTGCCAGCAAACCTGCTCCAGCACAGGCTTCTCTATCCACAGGTCCAGCCAGGAGCTTGCTCCAGCATGGGCTTTCCACAGTTTTACATCTTCCTTTGTGTCCATCCATCTGTGTGAGGTCCTTCATGGGCTGCAGGGGATATCTGCTCCACCATTAACCTCCATGGGCTGCAGGGGGACAGCCTGCTTCACCATGGTCTTCATCACAGGCTGCAGGGGAATCTCTGCTCTGGTGCCTTGAGCACCTCCTCCCTCTTTGTCTTCACTGACCTCAGTGCCTGCAGAGTTGTTTGTCTCGCATGTTCTCACTCCTCTCTCCACTGTTGTTTCCACAGCAGTCCCCCCCCCCAGCTTCTTAACTCTGTTATCACCATGTTATCACTGTCGCTGATGGGCTCGGCCTTGGCTAGCGGTGGGTCCGTCTTGGAGTCGACCGGCATTGGTTCTGTCAGACACAGGGAAGCTTCTAGCAACTTCTCACAGAGGCCACCCTGTAGGCCCCCGCTACGAAAACCTTGCCATGCAAACCAAATACAAAGCCAGATGGGAGAAGCAGGACAAAGAAGTATAAACTACAAGATTGCCTCTTTCTTCAGCATTCAGTACAATGCATGGACAGATTTAGCAGATTTACAGTCAATTCCTCTTCTTTGTTTACCTTCAGATTAAGTTACTTTTCTACCATAGGACAACCAAAACACCTCTGAAACTTTCACTAAAGTTGATAGATGTGTTGGTTGTAGCTGACAGTCTAGCATAGGAATAGCATTGATATGAAGGTTATAATGTATCTACACTCCACACACTGGACACAGTTAATCAGCCAAGACATTTCTGTATTAGCACTACTATAGCTCTTTATTTTCACTGTGAATACATATTAGCCACCATCAATTGGAACACACAAATATACATAGTATTTGCAAACTTATGAGAATAATCTCATAATAATAAATTAGTGACACTGTGCTTTTGGCTACCTGTTTTTGTCAATGAAGAACTACATTAAATTGATCTAAGATTGCAAGACTAATCTTCCACTAAATATTTATCTAAGGCAACTGAATTTTAGTCTGCATAGGGACAATCCATTTCTTCTTGAACAGTTACTCTACACAGAGATATTTATTATACAGTCATACTTGTTTGAATAATCATCTCAGATCTGTAAAGAACCCAAACTGGTTTGATCCATAAGTTGATGAAGTCTTCTGAAATGCAGCACCTAATGCTCTGTGGAACTCAGCCCTAACACAATCGTTCACTACAGCAAGGTATTAACAACTGTTCAGAGCAGAAAATGACTAAATTCCTTGTGGACATTGAACTAAATCACAATCACTTGTATTGCCAGGAGTTGCCTCAATCATGGATTAAGAACTGATCTTCATGTGCTGGCTGAAGAGAGACCTACACTAATCTTAACAGGATGTCACCAGCCACTGGCTGCACTGGGGACTATAGCAAATAAAAAGAATGGTTCTGAAGACAACAGAAAAACTGTCTGCAGCTAGTGAGTCTGAGCAAATCAGTCTTAACCACAAAATGTGTCCAACTAGTTAAAATACACTTACACATTCAGTCCCTCATTACATACCTTTGAAATGTCAACTGATGTATTAATCATCAATCTATCTTGCCCAGTGCCATTCAAGACTGGGACATGGCATGTGTGAGCTAAACGCTATTATCTCAAAGAATAACAACTTCACAGTGAGAGACTGTAATGCTCAAAAAATCTGAATGCCTAGTATACTTTTATGTAGTTACATCCTGAATTACTGATTCTTGATCAAGCTAACAGGCTGCTACATGAGAAATTCACTCTCACCAAATCTTCAAACAGTCTCCAGGAGAAATAGTCAAATACCAGTTGATAAATGGTGACAAAGTACAAAACAAGAAATTGCGAGGAAGGGCTGTTCTATCCAAGCACACTCAATAATACAGCAAATCCGATGGTTAAGCAGTATCAACATACTATTATCAACACAGCTAAGACAGTGTTATCACTGCCTCTAAAGGTTGTTTCATTCCCTTCAAGGCCCCACTACGAAAGCATGGCAGCTGTGCTGGGTTTGCTGTACAGAGCACGTGGGGTCAGTCATCTCAGAAAGAGTCAAAAGACTGTGAGAAGGAGCAGGTGAAGGATCATAAAAAGTTGCAATATGTAACAGGCTAGACAGATGTAGAAACTGCAGCAGCAGGTTTTTGATGAGTGTTTTGCAGATAATTCTGCAATGATCATGGAGACTCTTAGTCTGCAAAGCTCACCACATTAAAGAGATTCTACAGAGAGCATGTCTCATGTCAGCTCTGTGTCAGTATTTCTGAGTATCTAATATTTACTTTTCCATTATTTAATATATTTTTTGACTCAAAAGACATCTACTTAAATAAAGGAAGATGAAAGATCTTTGATAAAAGGTTGATAACAGATCAATTTATTGTAACAATCTCACCACAAAACCCCATAATTTCACTTGCATTTTGAAAGGTTTCACAGCCCTGCACAGCTGAATGTAACAACTGACACATTTTAATACACACAGGCAGAATCCATCAGCTCAAGATTATGCTGGATTTTTTAGCACCCCTTTTTCTTCTTGCTTATGCAACTACTGAGTTTTTTCACAGCTGTCTTTACCCAAGGGAACAATATTAACACCAAAGTAGTATCAAAAAGCAGCTGTGTTGAAGCAGCAGTGATTATTTTCTAAATTATAAAGTCACTCTTCTTCTCCCTCCTTTCTTTGCAGTATTTCCTCCTGCAAGCATGGGAGTGCGCTTGCTTGCTCATCACTCTTGCTACCCTAAACAACTGAGATAGCTTTGTTCTTCTGCACCAGCAGTTCTGCTCATGAACACTGAAACTGAATTTCCTTTTTTAGACAGCAAGGACGCAGACTTTCTTCCTCTTGTCCCTCCCTCTGCCTCCCCTCCCCCTCCTACAGTCTTTGCTGTGCCCTCATCTTACCTTCAACAGCAGAAGAAATCCATGCTGCAGTTTTTTTCCTCCTTAGCAGCTCTATGGCAACAGCAGCTCTGAGGCAGCAGTCCTTTATGGTTCTCACTTTTGTCTCTTTCCTTCTGCATAAAGATACACAGTTTGTTTGTCCAGTCAATTAGCAAAGACAATTCTGATGCGATGCAAATTAACAAACATGATTCTAATGTGATTTGAGAAAAAATCTGTGCTCCCGGGGATAAAAAGTTGTATTCCCAGAAAGGCTGAATGTTAGCAATGCAAATGAATAATAGTAAAGGAAATCCTTTCGTGTAATAACCTGTAAAATCATCTTTGTGATAACTCGGCTTTCTTGGACAGAAATGTGGAAAAAAACAAACTCTGAGCTTCAGATACACAGAACATCACATCCAAATGATGATCACTCTAAGTATCTTGTGATCTTTTGACACAGAAATGAAACCAATTGTTTGTTTGGGTTTTTTTAATTCCTTTTGCTGAAATAAAAGGAATAATGTCATAAAAGGCCTTGTAGTCTCATAACCCTTGGAAAAGTGTATATCAGAATATATTTAGAAATGGTAACACAAGCTACAGAGGACAAAAGAGTGAGCAAAGAAAAAATACCAGTAACTGGGTGGTTACCAAATACTATAGAATCAGCCTGCTTAGAAATTAGCATTTTACTGGCTTTGCTACTTTTAAATAAATCAGAATGAACTACAAATAAATCCTAAATATGATAGGAAATAAACAACTCCTTAAGACTTAGAAGCAATTTTTACCAGAAGCTCTTAAAGTACCTAGCACAAGATAAAACCACTTTGAATAGAGGCACATATATTTTATTTATTTATTGCAAAGAATTGCCAGTAAATGATAGTCTAATCACTTTCAATATGTGCATGAAATAAATGAATCAATATATTTCTGTAAATCAGCATAAAATCTCACTTCTCTCTACTGCTGTGTAAATAAAAGCAAAGGTTTCTGGTCACTGCCAACCGCTGTGATGTGATGTGTTAAAGTGCAAGCCTTGAGTTAGCACAAACGATGACACAGCTACCCTGACTAAAATAATGTGATCACCTGCATCCTGCCTGTGCTTACATCAGTGGATCATCATGCTTGTTTGTGTCAGTGGACCCCCAGAAAATGTGGGCAGCTGTTCCTGGGTGCAACCTGAGAGGAAAAGAATGAATTCCCTACTATCCAGCATCTTATATGTTCATTGTTGTCTCATCTGGCAGTATTAAATTAGCGCACAAAATAATATATAATAGCATTCTGGGATGGGTTAAAGCACAGACAACTGAGGCTCAGGACTGGCCCACAGAGGCTTCATGACACTAAAAAGAAACCACAAACAACAGAGCAAAACAGTTACAAAAGAGTTTCCGAGGAGCCCACTTGACAGCTTCAGCTTCATGGGCACACATTTTAGACCCAATCCTGACAATAGTATGTATCCATAACACTGTTAAAGAGAACAGCCTCACAATATTTACATTTTTCATCCAAAAAATCTCAGAAGAATTAACAAAACAAACAAATAAAATATATTAAACAAGTCACAATGTTTATCTTGATTAATTTTTTAAGATTTATCCAGGTAGAACCTCAGGGTCCCACCCAGAACTGACTGCTTTGTAGGCTGAAGCACAGCACATAAAGAAATCAATCCTAGCCTTAAAGCATTTACAACCTGAGAGACCCTTCAAAGACAGGAGATTATCAGCTCCATTTTACAGGCAGGCAAAACAAGGGCACAGAATTGAAACTATTAATCTATAATTTTATTTTAAGCCAGTATCAGTGGCAGAAGTGAAACTCAGGGAATCTGAGCTATAGTTCCCTACAGAACTGAACAGCCTCAATTTTCTTACAAAAAGTAAAGCTCAGTAGAAAAATTCCAGTTTGTAGAAATTAAGATTTACCTTGAGGCTATAATTCTGACTACCTAGCTAATTTCATTAATGACAAAATGTTTATCTTTATTGTTAACATTTACTTGTTGTAACAAGCTCTATAAACGGAAAAATACTGCTTTGGAGGTTAAAATGCTGTGCTAGAGAAGGAGGAAGAGACTTCAGTTAACACACAAGGCTCTAGATGGACAGCAAGAGCTGCTGTTAAAGAACAGTTAATTAATTTCTATGAGATCTTACTCCTGTTTAGGGATGCATGTGTTTTAAATATTTTCACAATAAAGGCCTGTAAGACACCCATACCAAAGCTTTTTGTGCAATGCTGAATCAGTTGATAGAATACACCAATTTTGTCATCACTAATCTGAGATGGACCCTCATAACTTGCAGCATTCTACATAAACCCTGAAAAGCACAGTGTGCTTGCTCTGATGCCTAAAAGTGGAATTTGGATGGAGAAGAACAGAATCATATGACTTGGTCTCATCATCTATCAAGGTAGGCATATTCCAAATTGAATAACCATGAGAATAAATAACTTACATAGGTGGTTATCGGAAGGAGTATCAGAAGGAAAAATGTTTTCTTCAGAAGAATTCATAGGCTCATATTTACCTTTCTCTCAGAATTGGAAAAAATATTATTTGCAGACTGTCTCACAGAAATACATGACATGCACTATTTCATGGCAGTGCAGAAGTCTTCCAATTGACTTAAAAAGTAAATGTAAGCCCGGTACTCTGTCAGGATGTTATCAGCAGCTGCCACCTGCTTAATCCCCAGCTTTCTTTACTTTAGTAATAGAAAGAACATACTCTGCATGTACCTTCAATCAAAGGTTTCTAAGCCTCCTACCACTACTGATCTCCACATTTTTCAAACATTTGCCCACATGTAACCTCTGAGGCAAACACCATCATCCTCACTTTGCAGAGGAGAAAACTAAAGTGCAGAAAGAGCTCTCACTCCAATAAAAGTCAATGGCAAATCTCTAATACCATCTGTGCAATTTTAGTGCTAAAATTCTATGTCTGTGGTCACGCTGGGAGACTTGAACACAACAGAGAACAGAGCTAAGCTGACTCGGTGTCCTGGGCCTGACTATGAGCCTTAAAAACTGCAAGAAAGAATCTAATCGCTCAACCAAGGAGAACGTTCAAGACCTAAAACTATGGCTCTCAAGCTTTACAGCATGCAGCTTTCTGAATGACTAAGAAAAACATGAAAAGAAAAGTGTATTTCTGTTTCAGGTATTTGGGTTGGGATTTTATTGTGCCAACATTCTTCTTATTACCAGAATAGTTACTACAATCAGAAGACCACCATAAGTGATACCATATAGTAGTTTTCTTACTTTGTATTCACTTGAAGAATTAACAGTCATCTACATACGTCCTCTAAGAAAGGAAATACCAATTTTCTAAAATTAACACTAGAGTTTTTTATTAGAAGCCCAATGTTATGCTAACTGAAATAAATGGGGATTTTTTTTCAGAAATTCAAAGGCCACTGGATGAAACTGTATGTATCTATTATAAAAATAAGAAGTATTTGACTGCCCTTAGTTCTTTAGATTTTGGACCCCCTGAGACAGGGTTGAGAATACCATGTTCCTCTGAGGCCCCAGAACATTTCTGCCACTTCCTTTCAGCAGCAAGTTAACAAGAACTGTAAAAATAAGAAGTCATCTTTCTTAAAAAAATCACAGAGAAGTTCATTATTACAGAATAAGAAACACTAATAGATAACTTCAGACCTCTGAAGGCACTAAAGGCACTTTGGTTTAAGCTCCAAATGCTAAGAGAAAATCAATTAATGGATGCATAACCTGAAATGTGGAATTCACACAACTTTGCCATTTCTTTAAAAAACAATAAGCAAATTAGTCTTAAACAGTTTAACAAATGAATATTAGAAAAAAACAAACAACCAAACACCCAACCAATCAAACAAACAAACAAAAAAAAACCCCAACGCCAAACCCAAATCTTAACCAGGAATGAGAGAACTTACCCTAAGAAACTAAACTATGCAAAACTGAAGCAGGAACTCTCCTTGGAGACTTTTGCTTGAAGCAGTTGGGGAGCACAAGCCACAAACCAGCACACGCATTTCAGACAAGTGAGTCAGCTGGTCAGCAAAAGGCCTCATCCACCCAATAACCTCTGCTCAAGTCTGAATATCTTGAATAGACTGAGCATGTGGGACAATTAAATTAATTAAAGCAGCTGAAATCCCACTGGATTTCTATAGTTCTTAGCTATTAAATCACTTAGGCATTTTTGAAAATGTTCCTTACTGGCCTAGCGCACAGTTATTCTGTGAGACAGAACTTCATCTGGGAGAGAAAATTCTGTGTCTGTGATGTACTTTCAATTCACTTGACAAGGATGTCATTGAGATTTCACAACACAAGTTTGATTACAGTCACAAAGAGTAGAAAAGTCTCTGTCAAAGCATAACAAAGTTGTAAAATAACTTAAAAAGCAAGCCTAGCAGCCTAGCATACTGAAGTCATAATGTGGATTTCAAATGGCACTGACATACTAAAGGAAGCTTTAGTGAAGGAATCTTTCTCAGTGCATTAAAAAGACTGCATCTTACAAATTCTTATTATTTAGTTTGTTTAGATTATAATTTCAGTGGAATGGCATAAAAGGATCGTAAGTTAGCATTCATGAAACCCTCAACTGTATCTAAATAACAAGCCTGCGACTCCTGGAATTTGGACTTTCTCTCTCCCTTGGAGATTTTCCAGAATGTTTCCTATCCACTCCTACATCCGAGGAAGCACACTTGTGTTTCGGCAGGATCCTTTGGGAATGATCAATTGAAAAACATGACTTCTTGCTAACAACACCCTAACAAATCATCTTGATCCTTAACATGACTTACTGTGAATACACTCTCTCTGTTTACAATTACTTTCTTTGCCCTGCCAGTTGTGGCAACCAAATAATACACAGTACGTCCTCTAGCAGCAGGCTTGCAAATGCAGGAGAAGAGCTCGGGATCTTCCAGGTTTCCTGTGAAGGACATTATAGTTTCATGGTAAATTTAAATCACAGCATGAGATTTCTGAAAGGAGATTTCTGATATTTCCTAATGCAAACTGTGACATCTCCTTTGCCAGAACACTGATGAGCAGGGATTGCTCAACTAGAGCTCAGTTTCAGGAGGTGTCAGCTCCTACTGCTTTCTTTAGATACATCATCCTTTACTTCAAGCTGCATGAATAATGACTGGAAACCCAGCTGCTAAACCAGCTAGTCCATCTGTTACCCGCTGTTAATCAATGTATAATTATGTTCACTCTCACTAAAGAGCTCATGATTCACCACGATTGTCTGTTGGGGAGACATCTACTAAAGTATATAGCACGCATATATAAATGTGGCAGTGGATCCTATCTTTAGTAGCACAGACGTATTATTCAGTATCTCTCTTGTATCTCTTTTGCCTGATTGTAACATGAACTTGGTCCTCCAGGAGCAAGTTTTCAGCTGAGACTGCTCTGGAAAGCTTAAAAAGATTAAAAGTCAGGGGGTTATAACAAACAACCCAGTGTCAATCCAAGATGTTGTCAGTAGTGAAATCTGACCTTTCAATACCTGTCACTATGATGCTTCATGTTCAGAACACAAATAATCCCATGCAGACCAGTTACCACCAGTCTAAAAATACACAAATCAGATATGAGATCACAAATGAAATGATGGTTTGTCCCACTTTAACCAAAGGGAGATTTCTCAAACACTGTATTCAGTTACACAGGTTTCAAAGAGTACAACATGCCAGAAGTTTTCCTCTAATACTGTTACGGTCATTGCTAGGACAGCAATCCAGGATTTCTGCTATATTGTTTCTCAGAAAGAGAGGACTGAGTCAGTGTTTCCAACCCCTTGCTAATCCCAAGTTAATGAAACAAAATTTCTTTTCATTTGGTGACATAAGTCAGAGGAAACACTGGATTCCTCATATCCCTTGGTGTGTAACATCCAGACGAATTTCTTTAACATGGAAACTGATGATTTGTTTCTTAAAACATAATTTCATAGTTCTGGTCATACAACACTTAAGGCAAACAGAGAGCATCTGATGAGAGGCCACCTAACTGGAAACTGTCTGATTCTACAGCAGTGGATTAAAATATCGATGAACCGGAGCAAGTAACACAGCCAACTAATCAGATTTGTCCGACTGCCACAACCACTGACAGGAGACACCACTACACCCCCCGACTTTTCTTTATATTCAAGCATGAAGTAAATCAGAGATGAGCAAAATCCTCAGAGACGTGGACGTTTGAAGCTCCTCTATAGAGGCCAGTGCTCAGGAGCTTTGCAGGGCTGAGGTAGCACTGCTTGGCTCTGCAGTTGCCCAATGTCTGCAGGAAGAAATCCTGGCATCCGATTGAGAGCCCAATGTCATTATCACAGACAGAAAATATCAAAACTGATTTTTAAATTCGTCCCTTGATTGATGTTAATAGTAAAAAAAAAACCTAAAAAATCTCAGGGTTTGTTTCATTTATTTAAATTTTAATTGGTTTATTTTGGAATGGGTCAAAGTTTGGTCAAGTGGAATAAAACAAGACTTGCAGCAAATTAGAGCAATGGGAACAGATTCTCCTATACTTACCCTTAAGAAAAGCTAGGAAAGTCTTGTTCGTTAAAAACTACTTTTGTCAACACTGAATTTTTGAAGTGGTTTGAATACACAGGTAATCTGAAATTACTGTAATTTCTTTACAGAAAAGATAAACCAGATACCTGCTTTGGAGATGACAAATGTTTTTTAAGCAGACATTGAAAGTCCATGGAAAATGATGGCTTCCTTCCTGAAATTTCCACATCAAGAGACCTCTTCCACTTGGCTTCGTAAACACACAAAAACCATAGAATGGCTTGGGTTGGAAGAGACCTTAAGGATCATCCAGTCCGACGCCCATGCCATGCACAGGAACAGTTTCTACTTGACCAAGCTGCTCAAAGCCCCATCCAACCTGGCCTTGAACACTTCCAGGGAAAGGGGCATCCACAGCTTCTCTGGGCAAGATGACTGAATGGCAATACTCTAATAAAAGTGTATACCTTCTACAGCTTTCTTAAGACATGTTCAAGATCCTCAATAAAAACAAATGTTCAGTATTATTATTTCTTCCATTTAGACCCAAAGTAATTTTTAACGTGAAATCTAATTGTGGCACCTTGAATCTGTGTTCATGTTCTTTCTTCAGTCCATCCTGTTTCTTTTACAACTGGAGGTTTACAGGTCCATGCAAACTGCTATCGTTCATTTTAAAAGGCCTCTGGTTATTGTTGCGGGGTTGTCTTAATTGCAGGTACAAGAAACATCCTTAATATTCTCTACGCAGCATGGGTGAACAAAACTTGAGAGCATTAGGGTGGGTTGACAGAGGAGCTGCATTCAGTTATAGTTTAGCTCTGGTACTGATAAATGTTGTGTTATTTCTACAGCTATCGCCCCAACAGACATTAGCATAGGAAGTAGCTGTAAATGTACATTCAGTGTCTCAGAGATTCCCTTTATGGATATTCTAGACGGTTCTAGGCAATTTGCAGTATTCTAGACAAGTAAAGGGTCGGGTTTTTCTAACACTGCCACCATTTGTTCATATATAATCACTATGGAAACACGCTCAAGAAGAGACACACATAAGTCAATTAAAATTGGCACAAATTACTGCTTACAATTTATATTAAGCTATATAAGAAATATTGGCGAGCGGGTTGTCGTAAAACCTGAGAAGAGCATTCAAATGATTTTTTTTCTACAACAGTATGAAAGCAACGGGCATGATCAGTGATCATTTTATTGAATCGGTTTGCACAGTATCGTTTTCCTGACTGCTTTACTTTGGATCGCACTAACCTTTAAATTAGCCTTGACAGATTTTTTCCCGCGGACACCGCTATACGCTGAACTGCAGCATACCACAGCACCGCGTTTTCAGTAGCGCCCTGCGGACCATCCTGCCTAACTCGTACAAATCCTCTCCAAATGCGCCTTCACCCCCTGCACAAACTGCCCACCTCGAACGCCCCGTGACAAATCTACCTGATTCAGCTGCCTCCAGCCCGAGCGGACTGGGCACCGCCGCCGCCCCCCGCCTACCCCCGGGCTCGGCCGGCTGCTCACCGCCATGCCGGTTCCCACACAAACCCACCCCGTGCTTGGCCGGGCCGGGCCGGGGCCGAGCGGGGAGCACCACGCGGCCCCCAGCCCCCCAGGCGCCATCCTCTTTCCCGCTCACCCTCATGGCCCCTCCGGGCGCTGTCACCCAGCGCGGACCCCCGCGCTAACCAGCCCGAGCT
>NW_010162096.1:43596-76919 GCF_000695765.1 Mesitornis unicolor | reverse complement strand
ATTTATATATATGATACAATATATGTATACTGAAAACCTGTGATAGAAAAAATTGTCTTCATCATCATCATCTAGTTTACAGATACTGCAAAAATTGGACACAGCCTTTTCTCAATGCACAGGTTTTGCAAAAGATTTCTGTACAGTGTGTATAAAATGCTTTTAAAAAACCCATCATAGTCCCATTGTGCTTAGTCAAAGCCAGCTGTATGCTCCAAATAATTAATTGCCTTAATCGTAGCTCCAAAAGGTACTGCACGGTGACTTGACACAGCAGAAAGCCCAGGGATTAACGAGAGGATTTTGGTCTGAGTGCTACCATGCAATGAGAGTGCATCTAAGCCATGCCACCATGGAGGCTGATCCAGCAGTGACGAGGGCCTGATCTTGCATGTCCTATGCAGGCAAAGTCCCCACTGAAACCATGGCAGGGTGGGCAAACGGGGCGTGCAAAATCCATCTGTTAACCTGGAGCACGCCTGTGGTGATTTCAGAAAAAACTGACTTCAGTCCAGTTCTGCAGTACACGCTAAGGTCAGCCTAGTCTCACTCCTCCCACTACCTCCACTCCTAATTGCTCAAAATGAAATCAGTTCAGCAAGATCAAGAGGATTTCTTAGAAGGCTGCCTCACAAAGGTTAAGGCAACTGCAATTTTGGCTCTCGTTTCCGGCTGGTGTTTGCTTCTCGCAGTCCTTTTTTGGCAGTGGATGCAACAATACCACGTGTCCCACGAGGAGCCGACCAAGGGGAGGGAGCGGGTACCCACCACTGTTAACCCTTCACTTTGGTCCCGAGGAACAGGGCAGGTACTGCCACCACTGCAATGATTTGTACCCTGCAGCTGGGGAAGCCACATGAAATGCAAACGCCGAATACGGGACTATGTACAGACAGATCTGCTTTGTGCCTCCTCGCTCCCTGCGCCGTGCCTCAGGACCAGCAGTGTAGGACCCCAGGCACGGAGGTATTACGTGCCTGGGTTCAGCCTGCTCATCAGGAAACTCTTGACGCTGGGGACTGGGTGCACATCGTACTGGTGCCTGCGGCGCTCGATGAAGGAGGCCAAGCGGGAGGTATCCAGCGGGATCTTGGAATAGCTGCCGTTGTGCGGTTGCAGCCACGGATGCTGTAAACAAGTGGCTGCCGTTGGCCTTCTCCTGAAGTCTTCCTGGAGGATAACGTTGATGAAATCCCTGGCGGCGTGACTAACATCGGAGAAGTATTCGGGTGGGAAGCTGAAATCTACTCTGCACACATTGATACATGTCTCCTCTTTGCTTTCATCCAAGAATGGAGAGACACCGCTTAGCATGACATAGGTGAGGACCCCAATGCTCCAGATATCCGTGCTCAGGGAGACAGGGAGGCCTTGGATAACTTCAGGAGCTGCGAATTCTGGGTTTCCGAGGAGGTGGTGGACGTGGTAATGACCTGTGATCTGAACTGCATCTTCCAAATCAATGATCTTGACACGAGGTACTGGGATTCTTAAATCAATGAGAAGATTTTCTGGCTGTAGAAAAGATAATAACAAAAACTTAATTATATTATATTTTTGTAAATAAAATGTGTAGATTTCATTCTAGATAAGCCCCTATCAGCCCCATTTAGCTTTGTTTTTTAGGTGTAACTAATCTCTGCAGATTAAGAGCACTGACAGATTTTTAACTTTTTATAAGAGTTGTGTATCTGATCAGTTTATTTAGATTCCATTTGTTTACATGACAACTGGCTACATAAATGTGAGTATCTTGTAGAAGAAATATTCTTCACAAAGTAAATATACAACTTTGCTCCCAGTGCTCCCTATTCTGGGAGGAACTCTGGTGCGTGCCGTTACTGTTGCTGTCACTTGACATGGATGGAGCTGCCAGCGTTCCCTTATAAACACCAGGACACAATCACACCTTCCAAGCTGGAGTGCAATTATATTTCATCCCAGTTGGTTTTCCCTCTGTTTCACCAGCTCTTTCAGTATTTAAGTTCTCTCTCTGTGGGAGATGCTGAGCATTGCCTATACACTCCACTCAGGGGACTTAACATGGATTTTGCTTCCTTTGTTGGCTCTGAGATGGTTTCTGAATTTACTTCTTCCACCCTCTCTAGACTCAATTTTTTGAGTTTTTTTTGTCCTACAGTCCCTCATCCTCATGCATATTTTACTGTTGCCTCATAGCTATATGTATAAAGCAAAGTTCACTATGCTACTGTTCAAATCTTCAATTCCTCTTCTCTTGTGCAGTCTGCATCGACAAAATCAACACGTTCTTGAGCGGGATCTTGGGACAAGACAGTCCATGGCTAGGTCTGCTGTCAGTACCAATGCATCTCCTGCTTCCCACTTAGCAACACAAAATGCTTTATTTAGCATCCCTCATTCAGGAGAACTGTAAATAGGTCACAGAAAATTGGCTTCCCACCTTGTTTCTGGGAAGTATCTTATGATCAAATAGAAAATTCAGTGCAGATTCTTACCTCCAAGTGATACCTACTTTTTGACAAGTCCTATAAATACAGCAGAAAATATAAACAATTTTACTGAAAGAAACCAGGATAATTTAGCCTTTTGGGACTAATGCTCACATAAGGTACTGAACAAAAGGAATATTTTTTTTCTGTAGTGGTAGTAGGCAGCAGAAGAATGAAAGCATCACTTCATCTGACATGCCTGGGGGTTGGAGAGATGAGAAGAGACCTGGACCTGGACTGTCCACTATACAAGAAAGTTAAATTCATCTCTCATTCTCCATTTTTAATTGGCATTTAAGTCTGAAAAAAATTATAGCTTATCTGATACCCCTGGCAACTTGAATCAATGTTGCTAATCACTAAACTCAAAACACTTGATCATTACTTCAATAGCTAATTCTCTATCATTCAAGACAACTGGGATGATGGTGAGGACAGCAGTACAGTTCTGAATCCAGGACAGTGCAGTGCCTCCTGCCATGTGCGCCAACAAAAGGAGGTATGAGCTGTGCTAATCTAACTGAGCGTGACATTAAAGAATGCCTGAATTTCTTCTGTTCTTCTTCTGAACCTCTCCCTGGGTGTACTTCCCACCCAGTTCCCCTCTCAGGCTCTGCAGCACAATGCAGCACCCTGCTTTCCTCTGCCTCTGCCAGCCCTCCCCACCTCCTGGTCCCTGCACCCTCCCCTCCCCTTGCTTTGGGCTCTCCAGGGCACTGCTGCAGATAGGAGGGAGACACGCACTTCTCCTGGCCTGCCCTGAGTTGCCTGGGCACAAGCCACTTCTGCTCAGGAAGCTTTGTAGCCAAGTAGGTACAGGTGTGAGCCCAAACCATACCCTGTAGATTTCTCTTAAAATTCTCCTTTACTTAGGTGCTAATAATAACATCTCACTCTTAGACATCCTCCTTTTTCTTCATGGAATTCGGAAAGTCCTTGGGAACAAACCAGTGAATCAAGGAAATGCACGCATGTCTTGTCTGAAGGAAGAAAAAAGACCTTGCACTGCAGGTCAGTAAGTCCTTTCTCTGGTCAATAGGTCTGAAATACAGTGCTTCTCCATTTAGTGATCATCTGTTTGGGGCTCAGGCTGCATGACCTCCCTGTCTGTGCAGCTGGGAACTCTCTGTACCAGGGAGAGTACAGCACTCTCTTTCTTCTTACCTTCATGTCCAAGTGAGCCACTCTGCAATTGTGAAGATACTGCAAGGCTTCCATTGTGTCTCTTATATAGAAAGCGACTTTTTCCTCCATAAGTTCATCATGGTTCATTAGATAATCTAAGAGACGACCGTCATCCATCCTACAAACAAATCAAACCCTGTGTTTTAAAGATCACATGATATCTCCAGGAACAGTTAATATTTGAAAACAAAAGTGCAGTGGAAACTCTGTGACCTAAAAATGGAGAAAACAAAAATGCAAGATCTGATGGGTATTTAATGATATCTCAAGATACTGCGGGCCATGCAAGTGGTAGAATGATTAAACCTCAATTGTTATCTCTGGTCCTTGAGAAATTTAGCAACAGTGTCAAAGTAAACTCATTTGCCTAAGGATGGAGTCAATAGACAGCGGCAATTCCTTTGAAAACAGATCCTCTTAATTACTTGGATTCATCTATTTATTTGTAGAGTTGGTTGCGTAATATAGAAAAAAATCGCTGACATTTTCAGCTGGTAATATGTTCTGTGGGAAAAGTAACCCAATAAAAGTTTTCCACCTAGTTTTATTTATCTGTATAAATAAACAAGCAAATAGCCCAAATATACTTTGTTGGATATACTGTAACAAAGAAGCATTTTGGATTTTGGTTGCTGTTTTCCTTATAGAGACAAGCAGAGTTACTATGCAGCTTTTTTTCATTAAGAAGTATTAGAACGATGTAGGCTTCAATCTGGCCGAAGCACATTTACGCTGATGTAAAAAGTAGACAAAACTGCTCAAATAAAGCTGATGCTGTTCAATGGCACAAACTAACTGCTGACACAATTACTCAAGCTTCACCAGAGTAGAAAGAAGTTTTATTTGTCTCTCTGAATCTTAGTTACTGTAAAGAAAAGGCAATCAAAGCCCAGCAGAAAATGGCTATTTCATTTGACATCACAGTCAGTAAAAAACAGATGACAAAATCTTCGCTCTGCTGATGTCAGGGTGAATTTGGCTTTAATAGGGCTGTGATTCCTACCCAGACACTGAAATTCACACTCCATGTACTTACAGTTCCAAAACAAGGATGTAAGAAGTAGGAGACTCATAGGTATCGTGGATAGTGATGTACTGAGGATGCTGTAAGTGCTGTAACAAAGCTGCTTCATGTGCTGCCTGCTCTTTCTTTTTCATTTTTTTACTAATGAATTTTACAGCAACATCTTTCCGCGTGGCTTTGTGAACACATTTCTTTACTATGGAGAATCGACCCCTGAAATAAAAAAAAAAAACACGGAATAATGAAGGAGCCTCATGAATAAATCATGCCTGGTTTTCAGTGTGATAACAGTCTGATTTTCAAAGTGTTATTTGATTCAGTGCATTAATATTTCACAGGGAATCATATTTAACTAGTTGTTCATAACCTTTTTCAACAAAGAACCTCCATCTCTTACCCTGGGTGTTGAGATTCTTTGGGGATTAGCAAACACCGAGAGCAAACGGTGTCACTTTGCTTTGTGCAACCATACTGATGCCCTCTAACAATCTCCCCTGGGTTCAATTTGCTGCCACTTTTACAGGTTCTTTTTTTCTTTTTTGTTTTAAACCATGGGTCTGCCTTTTCCAGTTGCTCTAATAAAGAGCCCAAACTTTCTCAAGACAACTGAAAGAAAAGCCTTGATAAATAATCACTAACCTAGTGTTTTGGCTTACTGTTTCAGGCACACAGTAAGAAACTATGGAAAAAGCATTTAGGAGATTCATACAGACTAGTGCCTTGCACCATTCCTGAAAGAGGAACTACTCAATTACTTATTAATGCATCACTCTTCTTTCTACAGAACCAGGCAGACTCCTGTCCGTTCAGCCCCAGATTTACTCTCGTGTCTGATGTCTGAGCTGAAGAACTAACTGCGTTAACCTGAATTGTTTGCATGCCATTATCTCATGTCTGCCCAGAGCACCATGGGCTGACAAGGTATGCAGCCCCTATTCAGGCTTCTGTTTAACTGTCCGTCCCAATCAGCAAAGAGCTTTGGCATGTGATTTAAGTCAGTCACATGCCTAAGTGCTTCAGCAAACTCAGTCCTTCAGGTTCAGCTTATCCAGAATCAGTAAATTGTCATGACTTCAAAAGCTCATATCAAATTGAAGATGACAGTGGGGACTCCAGTGAGAAGAGCTATCAGTGGCTGTCAGAGAATCAGCTGCCTAATTGTTCACGTTTGCCAGGCTGCAATCCTCAAATCACAACTGATCTTGAAAAACAAAATTTAGTCAGTATTTTAACTGGTCTGTATTTTATTCAGTATTTAATGTGTAATGCTTTTTGAAAGAAGCAGTGGTTTTCAAGTTAACTACAAAAAGCACCCTAAATTTTCTTCCAAGGAAAAAGCTTCAAGCCATAGTTTCGGCGTTTTATTGCAGAGATAAGAAAGGTTAATATTACCTCCCAATCTCATGCAGCTCGGCATAAGCAAGGTCGAAGTTTTCCTTCCACGAAATAGTGGCACCATCAGCAGCAGAGTCTTTGGGAGAACAAAGCACATTCAAGAAAGTGTAGAGTTAGTGACAATTTTGTGTAGACTGTAAACTGTGTATTTTAAAATTATGGGGACCTGTATTTCTTAAAAGAGCAACAATTACCACTAGGAGTCCAGCTTCATACTGCTCAGACACAGCTCCAATGTGTTGCATCACTAAAAGCCAGGGCTCCCCAGAGGAAGGTACGGATAAGGTGGATTCAAATCTGTCTTTGCAATTTTAGGCTGAAAATGGCCACACAGACAATCCAAGGGCACGTCTGTGTGTAACTGGGAGGCAAAGCTATGCCTTGTGAGCTTTTGTTTCATCTAGCACAGGCTATCCAAGCCAGTCACAAACCTAGTTATGGACTGGAGCTACTAAAACATGGGGAAATGTGGGCTCTGCTCACTGCACTGCCATGGGTCAGCTCTGCCCTGAATCCCTGCAGCACCACGTTGGGGGTTTGCCTCCATCACAGCCTTCCTGTGCTGGCTGCATTGCTTGAGGGGGTATGTTTTGCAAGCTGAACGTTGCAAGCAACGTTCCCTTGGTGCTACTGGCATTGCTGGCAAGGCAAGGGGGAGACGAGGCAGGACACGGAGCCTGTTGCCCAGAGATAAAGACAAGAAATGGTATTGGGATAGAAAGCAGCAACATGTTAGGAAACTGGGATATCTTCTGTGACAGAGGGAGGACGTAAGCACTGCTGGAGGAGCAGACACGAAAAGCCTTTCTAGTGGCCAGAACTGAACATCTCCCAGGCTTTCTCTTGTGTTTTTACCAGCTCCAGGATCAATGTTTTTATCAGGACCCATCAAAGCGCAAGTCTACCTCACCATACAGGCTGCGCAGGTGGACATTTGCATGCATCAGCCCCTTCTTGCTGTGCCCACTCACCATACTCCGGGAGCCTCACAAATTCCGATGGGTCGCTGGGCAAGCTGATCCCCCAGGGATTGCTGGCACTCACTCGAAACTGATACTGGCAGCCTGGGGTCAGGTCCTCAATGACGAGGTACGTGTCCAAAGTTGAGGCTACCGACTGCTGCCAGACCTGTGAGCCTGCATTTTGCAGAGGGAGAGGAGGAAACAGACTCAATATGTGAACACAGAGCAGAGGCTTTCTCTGTCCAACTCATGCAGTAACCTAGGAAGTTAAAATCCATGGAGTTTGTAAAAGGCAACGTTACGGCAGACTGATGTATTTCTGTTAAACCAGAACCAGACTATAGAAAGCTATTTTGTGTTGCAGCCACCTTCCAGTCTGGCTAAATAAGGGAAGGAGGAAATGCCCCTCACTTGACTGATAGCGATGGAAAAAGCGCAGCCCAGGGACAAGTTCATCTCTCCAGCAGTCTAGCTGTGGCTGCATACTACAGCTGATGTCTGAGGGCAACGTGATAAGACAGGAATGGAGGGTGATTTGATGACAGCTCTGCTATGAGAGAAACAGTAGCAGAAATACTGCAAAAAAAAATATGGACAAGGGAGTCCCAGGTGCAGCTGAGACAGGGCATCAGTGCAATCAAAGTGCTTTTGCAGATGAAGTCTTTTTCAGAAGACATGCTGGCTACAGTGAAACCTGGAGATGCAGGAGGAGAACCAGTTTTCTGGGGCTTAGTATGGGCTTTTTGCAGGTAAGGGGAAAGCCAGAGGCCACATACCTAAGGCAAGGTTTACTGCCCAAGAAAGAATGCAAAAAAGGTTGTGAATAATCTCACATGCCCTTTTCAAGGGCACAGGCCTGTGCATATTGGGAAAAGAGTGCATTTAATATCTATTTAATTTTTCAGGGGAAAAGGATGGTTTCATTTAAGAACAAATGGATTTCAGAGCTGAGCTTGAAAAGTATGCAGGTATCTGCAGCTCTATTAGAGCAAATAAATAACAAGACTGCTTTGTTTTTGCATTCCCAGGAAACATCCACCAGAAAGGATGGATACCACGATGAAGAAGGGATGCCTTAGTGATGGATATGTTTTAGCTTAACACACTTTACTTGCCATAAGTGACTGAAGGAAACAGAAAAGTCTCCAATACATGAGAAGCTGGACTGAATGGTAGAAGCACTTTGTTTGGCCTTAGACTTTGGGATCTGTGAGAACAACTAGTGGCACCACAGTGGTGGCAAGGATGCTTTTGAGACCTGTCCCATAAAGGAGAAATGCTTTGTTCTCATTCTCTCAGCCAGCAAGCACAGCTCAAACCACTTACTTACCTTCTTCTCTGTACTCCACAGTGTAGCCTGAAATGGTGCAGTTGCCTGTACTGGATGGGGGTAGCCAGCGTAGGATCACAGAGGTGCAGCTTCTCTCCTGAGCAATAGGGCGATTTGGGGCAGCTGGGACACCTTGGGAAGAGAAAACAAGCACAAAGTCCAGCGTCACGCCAATAGTGCTTTATTCTGAAGATCAGGTATCAGGTACGTTGTTTAGGTCACTACACGGCAGAGGGCACGCTCTGGTTTACATTGGGTTACCGGCACAACCAGAGGAAAGGCAATGTCACGGTCCTGCTCACCTACCACTGTGGGTCTAATAGGTCCATACTTGCTTCTAGGAGAGAACCACGCTGCTTGCAAGTCCCACTGCCTCTACGCAGCCTCGTGGTACTACAACACAGGGGGAATATCTTCTTGCTCACAGCTGGTGGTCATCTGCACTGCAATGCCCCAGGGAGCTCCCCGCAAAATCTGCTGGGAGAATTGTCCTTTGAATGTGGAGGATCTGTCTGAGCTCAGCTGCTATAAAGGCAGAGCCTCTTCATCTGCCACCTCCTGCTGCTAATTTTTGCTCCAGCTCAAGACCCAATGCAAAACCCATGGAACTGAGGAAAACAAACATTCCCATGTACTTCACCAAGCAGCAAGTGAGGTTCTGGAGGTGGGGAGGCAGTTACCCTTGAAGTGCCCAAAAATGACACGAGCAAGTCATTCAGAGTGCTTCTGTGTGTACAGTGCTTGGTCTGTTTGGCAGCAGATTGACAAATGACCAGTAATTCTTCTGTGTTTTGCTCAGGGCTCCCTTCAGCACACCAGTAGTTAGTGCAGCCACTAACTTGCTTGGATAAATTGGGGAAATTAAGTCTCTAGGGCAGTTTGTGAGACCAAACAAATCGACTTCTAAATGCTTGTGACACTCCTGGGCCTCTAAGTCACCAGTTAGACATTCGTCTCTGTGCCATTCCCTTCAATGCAGCAGGCGCCCCTCATCTGTTACGCTAACAGATCCCTTCCCAGAGTTGGAGGTCATGAGCATCAACTCATCATTTCATATTCATTACAATTAGATGGGTCACTAATTACAGCACTGAGAATTCAGGCTCAGAGATATGTTTCTAAGTAGAGTCCCTGCAGAGCAGTTCACCCAGCCCAAACCTTACTCTCTCCTCCTCCATCCCCCACAGAGAAGGGGAGGCTGAAAATCAGTGTTACTGGATCCCAGGTGCCCCTGCTCCAGGCAGGCTCAAAAGCCCAGGGGCTTGTCCCTTTGGGCAACTGGGGCATCGTCCCCCAGGGCTCAGCAGCCCGAGGGAGCTCAGTTTCCACTAGCTGACCTTACAGAGCCCCTGGGAAGCAGTGCTGTGAGCAGGATGCAGGAGCTGAACCACTGCCAAAGCATTTTCATTTCCCAGATGTGATGCTTATCATCGTATGACTTAATCAAGCACAAAAAAGCCTGTGGTGCCTTCAGCCATCAGTGGGAGTCTTGGCTGAGGAATGGTTGTATGATTTTTAACGTCTCAGTTCACCTGGCACAGCTCCATGTCTGGCTGCCTTTTCCTGTGTGCTCCCAGCCCCCACCAAGGGAAAAATGCTCAGTGTTAAGGTCAGAGGTGCTACCTTGAACTTTGATGGTGGCAGAGGTTGATGCAGTTCCGTGCTCATTGGTTGCCACACAGGTGTAAATGCCACTGTCCTGAGGCATCAGGTTGCAGATCTTCAAGGTGAGCTCTCCAGAGTCACTGTGGATGCAGGAAACCCAGATGAAACACTGCTTTACTCACTAATGCTTTTTACACCAGTTCTTGTCCTGCCTCATTATAAACACACGTGCATGCAAATCCTGTTAACTCATTTGAAGGCACAGCGCCCCAGCAATCTGGTACCCAAGTACAACCCCTCCATATGTCAGCATTAGGCTGTTAATGAAACCTTCAAGCAGAATGTTCCAAATTGCCTGTCAGGCAAATCTACTTGTCTGCTGTGGCCTCAGAGGAGATGGGTAAGGATCACTCAAGCAGCAAGCAGAGTCCAGGAGCTGTTTTTGCTGGGCCTGTCCAGAGCTGGATGCTTAGACCCCATCTGGAAAGGTTTCCCCAGGCACATCTTTCATGTCATGGGAGATGCTGAGCTGCTGTGCCTCTGCAGTCAGGTCCAACACACGCCGGACAACTTGGGCTTCTCACAGATGCAGAAGGCAGACACACACAGCACAGGGTGCCTGACACTTCTGGGAAGCTTCAGCCCCCTGGAGCAAGTGCTGTTGATGTAATGAGGCTGCCAGGCCCCTGGTCAGAAGGCTGGACATCTCACAACAGCCAGGGATAAAGAACGTCAGTGCCGAGTTCATGAGAGACACTCAATCTTTGGGCCAAACTGAGCAAATAAGCAGCTCTACAGTGTCTAGTGGCTTTATAGCAGGTCTGTACCTAGTCACTTTGGTTTGCACATTCCAGTTTTCAGTATGCAATTTAAGGGAGTTAGCCTGAATTAAAGGATTTTGCTTGTGTAACTGCTTTAGCTATACTGGAGACCCAGTTTAGAGACAATAAATTTGCTTGATGGCAAAAGTAGCCTAGTTCTTGAATGCGTAAGCTATCAGAAACTGCAGAAGGACATGGCTGCAGGTACAATTGCCTGGATGCTGCAGCTTTTGCTGGTCTGACTATGCTGGTTTAAAACAGGACAAAAATGTCCCCTCCCCCTGCCATCTAGACACTCATGCCATCAAGATTTGTAAGAAAGACAGCCACTGATCTGCTGGGCTTCTCCATGGCAGGCAGTGTCCTCACTGAAAAATAAATATGAGTAACAAGACGATACAAGTGCTGATAGTGCACAGGAAGCCAATGCACAGCTGAAAGACTGTGATGGAAAACAGAACCCTCTACAAAAATATCTCCCCATCCCAACACTAGCCAGAAGCCTGAAGATAAGGCACTAGCTATCAACTGAGTAATGGCTAAAAAGACGATTTGGGGTGCTCTGGGGCAGCCACACAAGCCAGTGGTCTCTGAAGGAAGCTCTTGATCAGATGTAATCCTTTTTATTGAACATGTAAAATCCTTTCTCTCCTAGTGTTCATTTTTTCACTTTCAGTGACTTTGTACTCCCTGGATTCAGCTCAGCCTGTGCCAGAAGTGCTGAAAACTCCGCATGAAAGATTGCCTCCTGGAGATTTCCACTGCAGTTTGGCCCAAATGGCTTATATAAGCTGCAGATGAGCATCCAGCAGCGGGCTGTTACCTGACCTGAATTCAACTCCAGATCTTTTCAGATCTGTGGTAAAGATGGTTTTCCTCCCCCTCTAGCTGGGCTGGGAACATCATGACAAGCATCTTTGTGTCAGGCACAGCCAGATGTAGCATTCCCAGGAGCACATGTAGGCTTTTTTAGGAACAGCTATGAAAAGGCTCAGGAAAACTGCAGGAGTTACCATCCTTGCCCATGAAATGAGAAAATTCCCAGTGAGATATGGGTGAGGGTTTGCTCTGCTCGATTCCTATTCCTACCAAAGGTGAACATGGCATCAAACTCAAGCAGAGAAGCCCCAGCGAGGCAGAGGCAATATTAGCCAAACTAATATGTTGGAAATGTTAGTTTCTTCTGGCTTGCAGCTGGCTCAAAAGCTATGCTGGGATCTAAAGGGAGGACCTTACCAGGATGACACCGTGTACGTGGCCGTGCTGTTGTCATTGTCAATAATGTTTTGATCTGGTCCTTTCCAGGTTATTGTTGGTTTGGGCCGTCCACAGACTTTGCACTGCAGCATCACCGTGTCACCAAGCAGGCAGGTGATGTCCACTAATGGCACAAGAAACTCCGGAGCCACTGGAAAAAGAGATGGGGACACACACATGACACCTTTTTTTAATCTACAGGTGAGGATGTTCCCCATAGAAGTCTAGAGAATACATTATAGGATGATTTATGGGATCTGGGTCCCAAACAGCTTGGCGTCCTGGGACTGATACCAAAAATCCCTTTTTACTAAATGCCAGCTGTGGACAGTTCAGCAGAGGAGGCAGTGGGGACTGTCTAACCCCCAGGCCTGTACTCTAGCAGGAGGGTGAGACTTTGTGAAGGCAGGTTTGGGAGGTTCAACCTCGTCTGTGGCCCTCGGGCTGTCTGAGCTGAGCAGCAGCTGGACCACTTTCCCTGGGGACTGAGCGGCAGAGAGCTGCCTTTGCTGTAAACGCTGGTGGGTGCAGAGCACGCCATTGCACCAGGGTAAATCACAGCTGCTGACTTGCCCCTCCATGCACAGCTGTCCTTAACTCACCTTCTTGAATGAAATTTGGGTTGATTATCTGAAAAATACAAAGAAATAAAAGCATTTATTTTTCTGGACAGTGACAAAGAGACATCTGGTTTCACAGGGTACCATGGTGAACCTGGCCAGAACCGCAGAAGCACTGACCAGTGGCTACAAGCAACCTCTAACAACCGGCAGATGCAGCAAGCTCTAGTGACCACTGAACAAGCCCGTGCACAGCTGGGAGGGTAAATGAAAGCTATGGTTTCTTGAACTCCGATAAAGCATCACAGGTAACAGGCACAACACTGAGGCTGAGGACGGTGGACGTGCTTTCTCTTTGCTTGGGTGATAATGCTCAAGCCATTAACTCTTTTCTTCCTGGAGGTGGTTTGTGCTCCCCTGTGCCCAGCCCCAGCCCCACATCACACAGCCCCTGCAGTCACCATGCACCTGGGGCATCTCACCAGTGCTCTGGCCACTAACCAGCTTTGGGGAGACGTCTTTTAACTCCTGCTCAGCTTCAGGAAAAAAAAGGTAAAGCACTAAAACAGAAATACTGGCTTCTTTTCGCTTACTGACAAGTATCAGTCCAGCAACAACTCTTGGTCTATCATAGTGAGTGAAGTTTCATTCATTTTATTAGACTTTCCACGTTGAACCTAAGTTTGGATAACTGAGAGTTACTTTATCTGACTAGTTAATTGACCAAGTTAGAAAAGACTTGAAAAGCTACTGTCTCACCATGGCCTATATATGCCAATTGCCTCATGTAAACTCTGGAAGCAACGGTGGGAATAGCAAAGACAGCATCAATAAGTTCTCACACGCAGCATCAACCCTAACTACATAGTGGTGTATTAATGGTATAAAGGTTTTAGCCTTATTAACTGTTGTAATAATCTCATAAGGCCTTGTTACCCAAATTCAAACTAATAATTTGATTTCAAGCACCATAAACACCAGTGCAGTTTATCTCGCCTTAAATATCTTTGTTACTATGTATTTCAGAGCTATTTTGAAAGATGCCAATGAAGCAGTGACCTAATTCGTGGTCTGCCAAAGCTGATTGAAGTTCTTGCAGTGGCACAGAAACCAGGCTTTGAAGCAGAAGCAATAACCCTTCAAAACAACACAGATATATCTTCACGATTTCTATGTATATTTTGGCTTTATAAATAGTTTTCCAAGGTGAAAAGCTCTGAGTGCCATTCAAGGAGGCACTCAAGCATATTCAGGTTAATTTTGGTTTCATGGCCGTTCTTCACTGCCTGAGGCAAACCTCTGATACCAACACTGAAACCTCTGTTTTCCCCCATCACCACCAGAAAGGTCAAATGAACCAGGCACAAGGTGGATGCACCACTCACAAAGGTTCATTTCCCCCCCCCCATAGAAACATATCTTATGTCAACATATTCCTTGCTATCAGGACTGAGACTACCCTTTGTCCTAGCAATAGGCAGAATTTGATCCTTTGGGACACATCTACAGAGAACACAATGTTCATGGTATGGGCTGAAACAGCTGGCCAGTGCCACTGCTTTACACTGCACTCCAAAAACGAGTAGGCAGCTGCTTGTGGGCAAAGCAGGATTCAGTTCGTACCACATAGTCAGTCAGCCCTAAAGGTCTGTACCTGGTGGGCAAAAGCATGAAGGTTTGCACTGGCAGATTCTCCCGAGAGTGCTGAGATTTCAAACGTTTCATTCCCAGCATCCTGGGAGGAGCGAACCTCTGCCTACATCCCTGGAGAGGACTCCTTGAGGACTACTACTGTATTTAGAGCTTCTTAATTTTTAAAGCTGTATTGGGAGGCACCTCTGTGGTGGGGAGGGGGCAGGAGAATGTGCCACCCCTACCATAGGATGGCACAGCTGGGCTCAGCAGGCAGGAGCCTGAGTAGGTGATGGAGTCAGCTGGGCTCTTTGGGTCCCACATTGGCTTTTCCTCCTCCTGGTTGCACCTCCTGGCCCTGGTTTCGCTTGGGAGGCACAAAGCCCTCTCTGAAGGGTGCAGTTGGGCACTGACATCAGGACATGGACCTCTGGCTGGCCAGCCTGGGAGCCTTTAAGAGGTTGAGGGGCTCAGAGGCAGTGATTGCTGCTCCACAGGGTCCAGGACCCACATATGCCCCCCTGGATGCTGCAGGCAGGAAGAAATCAGGGCACAAGAGGGCACTGAATGAAGAAGAACATCTTCTCTCCCACCTGTGCATGTGGGAAAGGAGAGATGGATCTTCATGATTAAGTTGTACCACTCACACAACACAGCAGAGGAAGAAAAAGCTGTTCTGTGGCTAACCACTGCTCGCCACTTTTCACTGAGTGAGACCATTACTTATCAGCTGAGTACCCCAGGCATCAGCTCATTTGCACATACATCTTCATTTCTCTAGTTTTTGGCTTAACAGGAATACACATCTATTCTTCAAAGCTCTCCCCTTCCTTCCCTGCAGCATACACTAAATTCTCTTATTATTCACTGATTTCCATCCTTGCAGGATTAGAGATCAGGAGAAAGTAACGCTCCTGACATTTTATATTAATTTTATAACTCTGAAGGATTCATTAGAAGACGCAGATACAATGATGAATGTAATGGATATATCTGTAAATCAATAATGCTACATTTCTAATGACTTTCAAGGCACAATCATTTATAATAATTGCCTTGCCAATTTTTTTTTCCTCTTTTCTCTCCACTGGAATATCAGAAAGAAAATTACTGCTGCTGAATAATATTGGAAGAGTCTATGGGTAAAATTTATGTTTCCTTTGCTAAATCTTTGTTTGCTAATTAATAAAATGTTACCTAACAACACCTCCAGAGTCATGTCACAGCTTTTGCGGGCTGTAAACTTACACAAAAAAAAAACCAAACCTCAAAAGCCTATTTGCAAGATCAGTGTTTAACTGCTACTGAAGTGATTCGATACATCATTTACTTAGGGAATGGGATTTGGTCTACTTTGAAGGAGGCAGGGAGGGGGTCAAATGACAGAGTGAGAAGCACAGGAATAGGAAAGCAAGGGTTCACGGCCACATCTGTGACCAGAAGCCAGCTCTGCTGGCTCGCGCATCCGCTCCCAGGCCCTGGGGTGTGCTGCCTCTCTCTGCAGGTCGGATGGCTTTCCAGGCTAAGGACGAATGGCAGGGGATGACAAACTGCACAGAGTCCTTCTGGACGAAGTGCAAGACCTTTGGAGATGGTTTCTTCATTTGCCAAATAGGTTTTTAATCCTTGTGAGTAGAGAAAAGGGCTCTGGAGTGTGGCCCCACTGCCCTCGGGGGACGGGAGCTCACGTACCACTTGTCCGGTCGGCCTTCTGCTGGTGCCCGGGGCTGGTTTCCCTTGAGGACGGGCTTGCCAAGCACCTCCCAGAGCCTCTTGAAAATGACGGTGCATGCAAAAAGCTGGAAAAATTGTCAAAATCCATGCAAGTAACTCTTTCCAATTCTCTTCCTTTTGCTCAAGGGTTTTACAGAGAGATAAAAGCCAGGCTGCGTTGCTCTGAAGAGCAGAAATCCCTGCCAGCAAGGGGCCTGGGGCAGGCTGCTGGTGAGCAGGGTGAGGTGCCATGCACTGGAATGGGGATTTTGGGCAGGGAAATGCAACTCCCTGTAGCTGCCAAGGGTCAGGGGCCAGCATGCTGCAACCGTGGGCTCCAAATCCAAGGGACTTCTCCCTCAGAGAAAATGAGGTGAAAGAGAGCCCTCTCCAGTGTGCTTCCTCCCTTTTTAACCCCCCTGCTCACCTCAGGGAGCTCCCACAGGAGCTGAAGGGCAGTGGTGGTGTTTGTGGGGGTGATGCAGGAGTCCTGGCTTCTGCACATGGCTCCCTCAAGGAATGCTCTGTACTGCTTTGAGATTACCAGGTGGAAAAAAACCCTGCTGGTTATGTGGCCTTTGTGGAGTTTCACTTTGCTTTTCTCTGAAAAGCAACATGAGGCTCAGCCCCAAAACCCCGCACAGTCCATGGAGGTTTGAATGCAGATCTCACAGCCTCAGCCCTCAGCTGTGGTGACCATGAGTAGAGGAAGATGGCCCAGAGCCTCATGCTGACAAGGGCTCTCTGAAGAGATCCCAGCAACCACCACCTGCACCTCTGTGGCTGCCTGAGAGCAAACAAACTCATGAGGGTGGAACTACCCAATGCAAAAACTTCTCACACCATCTGCAACGAGAGACCACACCAGGCAAACACAGACCCTACGGGATGAAACTCAGTTGGCAATGCAGTCACTCCTCAGGTAAGAAACACAGCTGGCTCTTTTTTCTAGGAACATAAATTTAGTTGAAATAAGATAGTTTTGGGTTTCTTTCCATTGGATGAAATACCTGTAGCCTGGTCCAGTGAAAACTTGTAACGCTCCCAGGAGAGTTTCTGTTTTCCGTACAATGATGGCTGAAAATGGAAACCCCACACAAGGTGACAAAGGCGGACCATGAAACAGCCTCCGCTTAAGTGATATGGGGTCTAACGCTGACCAGGCAAAGACAGAGTGGAGGGAGGAGATGAGGAAAAGAAATGGGAGGATGGGTCATGGTTATTCAATAAAGAAGCCAGAAATAGACCTTGCTTCTCTGTCCTCCAGCCTGTGCTGTTTCAGGGCCCCAAACAAGAAATGCACACAAGGCACATACTTGAATGCCTTTGGGGACCTGCAGGGATGTAAGTGACTTAGATCTAAGTGACGTAAATGTAACTTAGTGTAATAGTCAGGCTTCAGAAAAGCAGCGCAGGTGCTGCATCCCACAACTCAATACTCTGCAGTACTGGGCCACTTTTTTCCTGGTTTGCTAAGCTGATATCATAAAGATAGAAAGGAATCTGCAGCAGTAGCAGCAAAGTCCACTTGCAAAGTGGCTCTGACCGCCCTAATTCTTAGCAGAAGCTTATCTTTCATTTGTGGACACATGCTGTATCAGAAGGGGAGCAAGAAACCACTCTGCAATGCCAATGGCTGGTTATGAAACACTTTGCAAGCGCAGCTTGGCTGCCTGTGAGGGCTTCTCGCCCTGGCAAAGGTTTGCTTCTTGGTTGCAGAGGTATCCTCATCATGTGCATTGGGTTTGTGTGACCAGACACTATGGGGTGTGCCCAGTAGAGCCAATGTCAGCCGGCCCCAAGTTGGACCCCACCACTGGCCAAGGTCGAGCCCATCAGTTACAGTGGTAGTGCCTCTGGGATAAGGTATTTGAGAAGGGGAGAAAGTTGCTGCACAACAGCAACTGCAGCTGGAGCGAGGAGTGAGGATGTGTGAGAGAAACAGCTGCAGACACTGAGGTCAGTGAAGATGGAGGAGCAGGAGGTGCTCCAGGCTCCAGAGCAGAGATTCCCCTGCAGCCCGTGGTGAAGACCATGGTGAGGCAGGCTGTCCCCTGCAGCTCATGGAGGTCCACAGTGGAGCAGAGATCCACCTGCAGCCCCTGGAGGACCTCACACTGGAGTAGGTGGATGCCTGAAGGAGGCTGTGACCCCATGGGAAACCTGCACTGGAGTAGGCTCCTGGCAGGACCTGTCGACCCATGGAGAGAGGAGCCCGTGCTGGAGCGGGTTTGCTGGCAGGGCTTGTGAACCTGTGGGGGACATGCACTGGAGCCATCTGTGCCTGTAGGACTGTACCCTGTGGAAGGGACTCACGCTGGAGCATTTGTGAAGAACTGCAGCCCGTGGGAAGGACTCACGGTGGAGAAGTTCATGAAGGACCATCTCCTGTGGGAGGAACCTCACGCTGGAGCAGCGGAAGAGTGTGAGGAGTGGCAGAAACAACTGACCACAACCTCCATTCCCCATCCCCCTGTGCTGCTGGGGAGGTGGTAGAGAAAATGGGGAGTAAAGTTAAGCCTAGGAAGAAGCAAGGGGTAGGGGCAAAGTGTTTTAAGATTTGGTTTTATTTCTCACTACACTTCTCTGATTTGATTAGTAATAAATTAATATTCCCCAAGTTGAGTCTGTTTTGCCCATAACAGTAATTGGTGAATGATCCCTCCCTGACCTTATCTCGACCCACAAGGGAATAAGTATATTCATTCTATTTTCTCTCCTCTGTCCAGTTGAGGAGAGGGAGTGATGGAGCAGCTATGGTGGGTACCTGGCATCTACCCAGGGTCAACCCACCACACCAGGCCTGACCCACTTCCCTGGAAGAGGCTTAAAGCCCAGCCCAGACACACACAATGCTCAGAAAGGCCCAGCAGATGCCCAGATTTTTCCAGTGCCACATTTCAGTCCCATTTTAAGGGAGTGCATCAAAACCAGGAGTGAGAATATTTTTTCCCCCAAAGTATAAGGCCATGCTGCAAACCAAGCCCTCTGCAACAAGATCCATGCTTTATCTAAACAGCAGAGGGCACATTTACTCCAAGACAAGCAGCTCAGCATTTTGTAAACACTCCATGGCACTTCTTGTTCACTGAGTTAAAATAAAATTTTGATGCATTTGCACATGCTGGTAGCAAAGTCAGCAGCATGTTCCTTGCTGCCTTGTTCAAAAAAAATAGAAAATTAGTGATTCTCAGAAAAAAATGAAATTAGTTACAGAGGAATTAAGCCAACTCTGGTTTGTAGGAAAAGATCTATCAATCTGTCTCTGACTAGGTCAACTTTGACTTTGAGACTTTTGGGGGGAGAAGCTCACAGTGTCACCAGCCTTCCCTCCCTCCAGAAAACAAACAAATTAACCAGAGACATCTCTTGATAAAAGGAGCAAATAAGGATCCTGCTGCATATGGACAGATGCTACCAAAGGGAAAATGTAATTTAAAATGGGAGAATGGTATCTGATGAAATATCCATGGCATCAGCCTTTAGTTGGGGTTGGGGGATGCCTTCTGGCACCCTGCATGGACAGGCTCAGCTGCCTTTGAGGCTGATGAGAACCCCCAAGGGATGCTGACTGTTGTACATGGATCCACGCAAAGCAGAAGTCGTCCTGCCCTCACCACGCTCCTGCTGCGAGGCCCTGATGACCGGTGTGCTCCAACGACTGCAGCTGTGGGATGTTTCTGGTACTCCGGGCACAGTCCCCCTTCCTGCAGACGAAAGAAGTCACCACTTTCTCTCCCAAAAGCTAAACCACTGTGCCTGTACTGCCAGCTCAGGCTACTTCACACCTGATGACAAACTCTCTGGTCAGTCTCAGCAAGCCCTGGCCACTCAGGGCAGCAGGACAGCACTGTCGCCCATGGAGGCCACCTCAAGAAACACGGGAGGTTCTCAGGATTGTACTTGTTCATGCTGTGGCAACAGGCCAGGAAAGGCTTTCTTACCTGAACTGTACAAGGTCTCGCCAAGAGAGTACCTTAGATCTGCTCTGGAGATGGACAGCTCAAGGCAGAGGGCGAAGGCATTTGCCTAAAGCACTGGGGAATTCTTGGCCTGAGCCGAGTTGACTTGGAGCCAACCTTGTATCCACCAAATCATTACTTACTCAACCACTTGGCCTGTGGGCGTGCTAACACAATATTCTTCCCTGCAGGATGTTTCCTAGTGCTTATCTTTGCTAAGTGTCTCTGAGTAGCTCTTAACATGCTAAAATGTCATAACTGAAAAAAACAGATTATGAAGCCCAACCTGCATTCCTTGGCAACAGCCCAGCTCACTAACCTAATGATGGCACTTCCACTGACTTAGGGTGGGCCTGGACTTCATCTCTCCTTCACACAGCTAAGAAACTGAAGCAAGCACTAGGCACTGGGTGACAGTTGTGTGCTGGTCAGAAGTACTTGTAACGCACTGCAGTCGGAGTCGTGCTGTGCAAAACAAGACGTCTGGAGTCGTGTCAGATCCCTACATGTGAGGTCCACCCCAAAGCCTGGAAGAGCTGCTGCTGAATTTCATGAGGTGTAGCTCAGTCAGGTCTTCTGGCTGCTGGAAGCACCTTCACTTAAAAAAAGGAGAGGCAGTGCAATGAGAACTGCACAGTTGACTTATGACCCTTTCAGCAACATTGAGACCCCATGAGTTGTTTGTTACGACACAGAATTGTAGGACAATTAGTTGTGTCATTGTCCAGGACACCAGACCTGGGTGTGGATGATATTTACTGATTCACAAGGGCATACACCTTCTTCCCAGAAGTGGAGGTGCTTGTCCCTGTGCAATTATCTACAGACATGTGGAAAGGGAGTCTCCGATCTTAAATACAGGTTACTCCTATCTCTCACATGGCCACACAGGCTCCTTCAGTGCCTGCTCCTACGCTCACATGCCTAACAGGTGAGTTTGCACCTTCTGTTTTGTGAAACAACAGCGCAAAGCAGAAAACTGGGGGGGGAACCAGCATATCCCTGTGTGGACAAAACCACAGTAATGGCATTTTAGCTTTTTTAAAGTCATCCAGAATTTCAGTTTCCTGCTCTCACTATACATGTTCTCCACATTTCTTTCTGTCTGTGTTTCCCCTTTAAACAAAGGCAAAGTGCTTCAGAATTCTGGGATCTACTGAACAGATATGAGGTATTTTACAAATACCAAGCAAAGCTAGATCTGAAACACCACAGTAGCTGTGGGACTTCATGGATACTACAACCAGCTTACCAACTTCTTGTGCAGTGAGTAGGCTGAAGGTAAATTGCCCTGACATTTCCAAGTAATTAATACGTTTACTTTGCATTCAGAGACTGCCCTCTCTATTCCAGCACTGGGAGCATGTTTTTGAGCACGATGGGAGGAAGAGGAATGTCAGAGGTGACAGTCCTGTAAGAGACCCTGGTGACTTGCCCTGTTATTACCTGGCTGTGATAATTGCTACAGACGACTCCACCTTAATGACACAGGCAGGGCCTCATGCACCTCTGAATGTTGATGGCTGGGACACAGCTCTCCTACCAGCACTCCCAGTGTCTATAAAATCCATCAGGATCTGAGCCAGGTGTAAGGAGAGGACAAGGTGTTCCCCTCCTTGGGCAGCCAGTCACAGTCTCCAGCTCCCCTGGGACTTACCAGGTGGAGCAGGGAAAGGAGAAGCAGCTGAGATGCTGATTTGCACTGCACACACAGACTGGGGTGGAGGGCAGCACAGCTGTTCAACCATTATTTAACCCTAGGGCACAAAGCCTAGAAGACCCAGTGAAATCCTCAACCAGGCTCTGGTGGTGGAAGTAGCTTGCCTTGCCTCTGTTTTGATGAAAAAAGACTTCAGCTCCCAAGGCCTTAATACTGTTCAGTTCTCAACACATTTGAAAAGGAGCATCAAAACACTCAAAATGAAGGGAAATGGAGAACAGCTTTGATTTCCAGTATTGAATACTCCAGACCTTTACAGACCAGACTTCCTCATGGCCTTCCTCATTTTATGAGCCCACCATTGCTCAGCTCCTTCTGGATAATTTTGTCCAGTTTATACTGAATATCAGCAATCCCTCCCTGCAGTACTTCCTACCCAGACCAACAAGCAGACTACACTCACTCCAGGCTGCAGATGTGCTAAAACCAGCACAAAACGAGGGCGGTACTGCTCCTTGCAGAGCAGTATGACCTGATTAAATGAACCCCATAAATGCACAATTTTCTGCCCCTCTGACATTGTAAACATTTGCTCAGCCCCAAAGAGTCTGCTCAGAAGCAGACTTGAGCTTTCCAAGTCATGAGGCTCCTGGGGACTGCAGTGTGGGACAGTGACACTGTCAGCTCCAGTAAGTGACCTGGGAGATGCAGGTTTCTGAGTGTAAATCGGGTCACATACCAGGCACAGTTACTCCTCTACTAGGAGATCCACATTACAGCTAAGACTTCAAATTAGCATCTTTTGGTTTAAATAGAAAAGATCTTACGTCCTGGACTGAGGAGCAGGCAAGAAGACTAGACTGCACCATGGTTAAAAACCAAAGCAAACAGAAAGACCCATGTGGAGCACGCCAGAGCTGACTAGAAATGTAAGGATTCTGATACCTTCCACTGCCAATTTAAACCATCTGGTTTTCCTCCTATTGAGCAAAGTCAAATGACAGAAACCCTCTGCAAAAAGAACCGCAATTCTCACCCAGCTCCGTACATTATACCTGAATCTCAGCAACATTTTCTTCCGCAGGGCAACTTCCAGTGATCTAAAGCTTACACAGACAGTGCAATCACTGGGCACTGCCTTGGAACAGACACATCTTTTGTTACCTTGATTGGCAAAATGCTCTTCAAAAACACACTCCCGAGAACAACGCAGCTTTAGTGGTAAGCATCATTTGATCTCCACAGTGTCAGCTGGGTGAAAAGTTTTCCTTTAGTACACATCCCCTTCCCAAAGATGCATTTATTTGTGCCAAGACAATTAAAATAAGAGAGGGTCTTCAGGTTAGCAGCCGAGGTGGTGCATTTCAATACACTTCTCCCTTTTTTTTTCCCTCCTGGAAGATCAGCTTTCTTGTGCAGGATGTTTATAGTGCAGCCTGGCCAACAGCATCTCGGAGATCTCCTAGGACACACAGGTATCCCTGTTCTCCAATCACCTGCCCTGTCATCTCTACAAAATCATATCTCTCTGAGCCTCGTCCTTGCCTGTTTCAGTAGGAAGCTCTTTCAGCCTTGGTACAATGTATACAAATGCTTAGTGTGGTCACTATACACAAAAATAAATGGGTCCTGCAAGATATTAATTGAGGAGAACCCAATACATAACTCTTTTGATTTTAAGGTCCTTCGCACTCTCTCAACAAGGCGTGTCTCAGTCACTCCACTAGAACCGGTGGCTTCACACTGGAAAAAGACTAGTGAAAGGTATCATAATTTGGGTCCATCTATTTGCACCAGCCTTGTCTGTGATATGGGTACATTCACGCAACCAGTTTTACCATTCTACTTCAGTACCTTTATAGAAACACACTTTCCCACTCTGCTAGAAGAAAAAAGAAATGTTGTATTCTCTGATCCTCTAGATAATTTAAAGCACTGGTTGTGGTGCAACAACATCTGCTCCAGTGATTTATACCACGAGCCTGACCAGCAGCTCAGCATGCATTGCCAGGACAAGGGGCACATACAGAAAGCTGCTGCGTTTCTCAGCAGTTGACGTGCATGCATTACTGTGTCACTGAACGAGGTCCCGGGTTGGGAACAGCGGCTGATGGTGGCTACGTGAGCCTCCAGCTCAGCAGGAGTCTGTTCCTCAGCTTCCTCCACTGCTCCCATCACCAAGGCAGCCCAAACTCCAGTTCACTGCTTGGCAAAACCGGAATTGGCGCTCTGTGTGACTCATGCTTCATTGGCATATACGTCCATGAGCGATACAGACCCACCAGCTCCCCTTTCAGCAAAGGTATTTCAAAAGAATCACAAGGATGATTGTCTCTACCTCCATGCTAGTATTGGGGTCAAGGTCATCACACTCTGATTCCTCTGAGCTGTTTGTCTCCTTGTTTGGCAGCATGAAGAGGAAGAAAGAGAACAAAAGATTAGAAGAGAGATTGGTTAGACAGGGCAGAGCAGCACAGGAGTTGTGAGCAGCATGGGAACGGGTAACAGTACAGAAAATGCTCTAAAAAACCAAACAGAAAACAAACCAACAACAAAACAGGGGAAGCAACAGCAAAGACATGCTTTTGCCAAAGAAGAGGCGGTGATTCTGCAAGTTGTTCGGGTAGTAAAAACAGCGAGGAAGCAGCAGGAGGAAGAACTGTGGCCACCATGCTGGAGCAACCGCTTCCCTCGGGCCCAGTCCTTCCTGGCTGAGCGCAGGGCTGCGGGGTGGCTGAGCAGTGGGTGCGAGGGGCGCCGGGTTGCAGTGGCAGGGGTCCTCCCTTTGCACATGCCATGGCTATTTCACTAGGCTTACAAGATGGAAAGCCTCTGCAAAGGAAAACACTTAATCACGGGCTCCTGGAGAGGGGTGGATCCAAAGGACATGCTCAAGTGCTTTCCTGAATCAAGGCTGGGCTTTGGTTGTGTCAAAATCACAAGTGTTTGCTTGCCTCTGTTGGGAGGGAAAGCCCCAGATTAGTCCTGAGCAGGCCTCATGGTCGGTTTATAGGGATGGATCCTCTGAATTGGAGCACAGTAGTCAGGCACCCAGAGCAGAAGATGGAGGTTAACCTCACAGTTCTCAACCTTTTCCATACTGGGAGATCTCAGAGAGAGAGAGACAGACACAGACGCACACACACACACACACACAGACACACACACAAGACCCTCTCCTGGCAAGACCGAGTCAGCATCTCTGCCCTGTCTGATAATATGGAAAGAAAAAGGTCATTGAGACCATCTCCCCAGACCAAAAATCTTAAGCATCTCAAGGCTGAGAACCTTTATCTTCAGATGTGGTGAAATATCGGCCTAAAGAAAAACTCATCAGCTTCAGTAAGGCCATTGGTTCACCCAGTGGCTTTCTCACCTCTGCAGATTGGGGTAGGTCAGAGGTCAGTAAACCACTACTGTCCCAATCTTAAGAGCAGTTATTTAACCATATAAATTGTTGGTTTTTAATGAAGATTACTTACTTGCATGTGGGATGCCAGGAAAAAGAAACGAAAAACAAATGCTGCATTTTATCTTGCATGCAAAAATCCTGCTAAAATGGATACTACAAAAAAAGAAAAAAAAAGATAACTAAAGTGGAAAAAAAAAAACCAACAAAAAATCCCCACCAAAAAACAAACCCAAAATTGCCGCCCCCTCCCTCTCTCAGGAGAGGATGCTACAGGGGGTGAAAAGGATGGGAAGCAGGAGAGCAGCACACAGCTTTCAGATGGCCTTACTCACTTCAACAGAGACTTTGTTCCCCAGAATATCCTTGGATTTACGTGGCCCATTGGCTTCATTTTTGCCACTGCTCTCCTTTTCCGCCCGCTTTCTCATGCGCAGGGTATGCCATGAACATGACTTCCTGTTGTACCAAAAAACGCAGCAATCAAACGGCAAATCATAGCAGGAAGGAAGGGTTTGGAAAGGGGAACCACCATCCACATTTGCGATGACCGCAATTCCCTAGAAGGTGAAAGCCACCAGCAATGTGCCTACCTCAATCTGAGCAATGAGAGCTGAGTTACACCCCAAACCTGACAGTTCTGCAAAGCAGATGTTGCGCCACACTTTGTGTTTAAATGCATGGAGCAGGAAAAATAATGCCCATGATGGAAGCAGGCAACTAGAACTTGGTCATCTGGTTTCAGGGACTTTGTCTTGCATTGCCACAAATAGGAATTTATTTTATTTTTGCTACAGTTCAAAGGTCAATTCGGTCATCTGTCTTGTTGGTTAAAAGCAGTGAAACAAATGTAAATACATGAGAGCAGTCTTAATAGATTACTCAGTAGAGCAAATTAAAAAAAAATAAGAATTTCAAGGTGTTGCTCTGTACATGCTGCTCAGAACATGAACAGCTCAACAAATAGAAGCTACATCATTAACTTTCCAAGAGATAAGTCATCTCCTAGAATGACAAGCTCTGCTGTCCCTCAATACCAAAAATTTCCCATTTGATTTTGCCAATCCAGTTAAAGAGGACATCAGTCAGCCCATGTTTTTTGGCTAGCATCAGAGCAGGCACAATTTCCAGTACATTTTTCACCCCTCATTATTGCTCCTATGACCTCACTCTTGGAAAAAAACCCAATGATAGACCCTTTGTAAGAGCAATGCCGTGTTGACAACAGAAACTGCATATCAAAGCAGACATAAAAAATTAAGGAAAAAAACCAAAACAGTTCTTAATATGGATTTCACTTGGTATAAATAGTGGACGGGTTGGGGGGATATTTGGGAAGGGGTATGTTGTCCAATGCAGAAAGCTCTCAAAACAGCAGTGTGATGAGCTGGGATCCAGGTTCAAAGCATCTGCCCACCTTTAAGTCATGCAAATTTGATTTGCATGTTTAAGCCCAATGTTTGGCACATGTCATGTCTACAGTACCTTGACACATTTTACAAGGCAAGTTGCCTGTAATCCAACGATCACCTGCGGTGCCAATAAAACGCAGTATGTTAGCAAGGTAGGACTCAAAGGACGCCCCACACAGCCGACGCTCCCCCACAAACACTGCAGCTGGTTCCTAAGCGGTTTTTTGGTTATACTTCAGCACCTGATGGGAGCTGTACAATAGCTCAAATTAAAAAAAGAAAGTAAACTAACGGTCTCCCCACAGTTGGCTGCCACCGACACAAGACTGAACTGGGTCATACTGACTGCTGTTGCAACCAGGATTAGTGACTCCACTGCAAAGGGCTGGCATGGACAGTCACGTTCGGGCACAAGGCGCATAAGAGCACCCTGCGTGTCTCAACTGGACAGTAAGTGCTGTGTGATATTTGGGTGTTTCTGGAGGAGGCCCAAATTAGATGTGCAGAGCAGGGGAGGTTATCCAACACTTTACGTCTGTTATGGTTTCCTTTAAGATATGGTAAGAGTCGAGGACATGGCTGATGGACTCCCTGACCTATTGGTGAATTATACATGGTGCCAGCACTACTGGATCAACCACATATTTTGTGTACAGCATTTGTCAACTGGAGAAGCAGTTTTATTACTTATCCTAATTAGTCAATGTGATTTGGCAGGCTAGACAGGGCTGAAGACAAACACCTGCTCCAGGTCTTTTTTACCCATAGGACTTCTATTATACAAGCATCTTTTTAGTTTCAGGGTTGTTTTAGCTGTTTGAGTTGGAAAACATTATTTAAAACTTTAAATCTCACTGCAGTGAGAAAGAGAGAAATGCAGTGCATTTGTCTTTCGATTTTGTTACATCTTCCTGGCCACAATTCATACGACTGCATAATTTGACTGTACAGCTGCCATGAAATCAAAGTCTTCACCAGGAGCCTGGTGCCGTGGATGAACGTGAGGGCATGCGGTTGCGTATCGTGGTTAGAGGAACCCGGGAATGGCCGTGGTGGGTGTGCAAGGGACATGCTAAGCAATCCCTTTGGCTTAACATGCAATTCATAGTAGCATTCATTACTGACTGGCAAAAGGCAGGTAAAGTCATCATTTCTCTTAACTGAAACTGCAGCAGAGATCAAATTATTCTTTTTAGTGAATCTGTCACAAAATCTTTCCTTGTGTTCAATTCTGCGCCTTGAGGTACTCGTGTAAGGTAACACAATTTGTAGCATACATCGTGCATTACCATCTAGTCATTTTAGATGTTAAAAGAAATCAACAGGTATTACTGAAAAGAGGGTTGTACCTTCTGTATTTAATACCAAAAAACCACTTTCTCGCATTAGTCATTTCAGACTGACAAATTTCTAAAAATCAGAAAAGAAAAAATATATATCCACACATTTGTTAAATAAGCAACAAAATGTTATAAACAAAAAAAACCAAACAAAACCAAAAAAAGGTCAAACTAGTTCTTTTACCTCATTAAAACATGCTCATGGTGAAAATTTATTTTACATATTTAAAATAGTACATTTAAAATTAGTTACATTACAGGTACAATGATGAACATTGCGACTATCCATTATATTGCACAACCTGACTTCATCAATGAGTTTGTTTCTTTTCTTTTTCTTCTTTTTTTTAAATAGTGCAAAATACTTTATACAGGAATGTACTTGGATGGGGGTCTTGCAAACCAAAAATATATTACAAAAGTTACTGCAAACAGAAAAAAAACCAAACCAAACCAAAATAAAAAAAAGACACAAGCTGTACAAGGAAATTGCCATAGACAACAAAATCTCTCCTCCTTGAGAAGTGAACCTCAGTCCAACACGGGGCCTGGATTTTTTTGTGGGTTTTTTTTTTTCGCTAGATGCTGTTATAACCAATATATAGATTAGTAACTTAATACAACATAAATATAAGTCCAGTCCAAGCAGGTCCATGTTGGTGTAAAATGGTGTAACATAAAACATATCTTTAACCGCCTATGGTTTTATTTCTCTCCAAAGTATAAACAAAACCCCACAAAATGAAAATGAGCAAAACCCGAGCTATCCACCACGGCTGCCCAGCGCTGCGGATTGACCACTCAGCTTGTTCCAATGGCACTGTAGATAAAAATAAGCAGGAATTCCCTACCATTTGGGTTTGTTTATTTTTATTTATTATTTTTTTCCTCAAAAAAATCCACATAGTGCTCCCAGCGAAGCCAACATGGCACTTACTTGATGCTTCCGTCGCTATTATCTGTAGTGGATTTAGTGAGGGGAGCCAAGATACTGCCGGGGATCCATCCTTCGGCGGCCGGAGAGTGGTCGTTTGCAGGCTGGTACACCAGGAACATGTTCTGCTGGTTGATAGCAAGGATCTGAACCACCTCTCCTTGATTCACACAGATCTCATCCTCCTTCAGTGCATAGTAATCTTTAATCACCACCATGGAAGAGGTCCCATTGCACCCTCCCAAATCAGTCTGTGAAAACGGACACAACAGAAACCGGTGAGCAGGCGGTGCTGAGGAACCTGCCTTTGCTGGCAGCAGTCCCACCACTTTATTTCCAGCTTAACTGTACCAGGGAAAAAGATACAAAACACTTAAAGCTCACAATGGTAAAAAAGAATTTTATGAATCTGAAAGGTGTCAGTGATCTGATACAAACCAGCCTCCTACTTCATATTAGATTTCACAGCACCCTGGCCACGCTCTCATTTGTATGGTGTTACAGATGAATGGTCTGTGTCGAGCCAAACGGAGGGAAAGACCAACAAAGGCTCATATTAGAAGCCGAATGAATACTCACACATCTCATGATCTTAAATATGGGTCATACTGGAAAATGGCTTTGGTCAACTGCAGCCAGCAGCAGGGTCCAAACACCGCTGATGGTTACTGACTCTTTGGTGGTTTGTGTGCAGTGCACATGCACCCAGATTACAACCTTCAACTGGCACCCTGCGAGGTGTTACGTGGGAAGAAGTCTAAACTTCTCTATACCATCAGAGCAGACCTCTTTGGGGATGGGTGGTTAATGGCTATTAGAGAAGCCTGAATATTGCTGCTGCCAGTACTGCAGATGGAAATTCAGTTCACCAGGTCTGTAAACACAGTGCCCAAAAAAATGCTGGGTTCAAGCCCTCCAGAGTCAGGCTCTGTCTCCGTTTCCCAGCTGAAATGTCACCTGTCTGGATGTCAGAGCTTTTGCAGTCTCCATTTAATCTCAGATCACTTTTTACACCATTGCTTCAGTATGTTGATTCCCATTGACCTGGTTAGCTGATAATTAAAGCTAACTTCACAGATGGTCTATGGCATAAGAAATGAGCCGTGAGATCATGTTTTATCAGATGAGCTCAGTACCTTGGTTTGTTCGTACTTGTCTCCGGGCTGTGAGTGTTCATACCCTGTGCTGCCGTTGGAGGTAGATATCTTCAGGGGTGGGAGAGATGGGTTACGGCTTGTAGCCTTCAAAGGCTTCTCAGACCCTACTGGAACAGAAGAATAGGGTCTGCTGTTGGGCTGAGGAACCCTACCGGTCTGGGGCCTCAGCACTGCTGAGCTACTTTCTTTGCGTTGGTACTCTATGGGAGACTGTAGCGCTGCAAAAGAGGACAAGAATTAGCTATATGCTTTCAATGACATTGCAAAAGCATGCAGAGAGGGGGTGGGGTGATTCACTCGGAGTAGACACAGAGGCTGCAAACCAAACAGGAACAGGAGATGCCACCCATGAAAGCGCATGGGGTGTTCATGGCTAGGCAGGAGGCCAGCATTTTACGTTGTACTGCTCACGTACCAAAACCAGCACTCCATGCTACTGCAAAGAACAGCTTCTCTAACCAACACAGTGGGCTAAAATATCTGCCATTCATAGCACACATAACTGCATTCTTTTATTTTTTTTTAAATTGAACAAATTAATCTCATCCTGTAGTCAAAATAAATGAAAGCCTGAAAAAGAGATATGCAGCTCATTTACAGTGAGTTTTGCTATCATCACAAAACATGGGTGAAGACCCATAAGTTTCACTTGCATATTCCCAAGAGTGTGACTACTAAATACTCTTCAGACAAGACACGCTGCAACTTGGCTCTCTATGTGCTTTCTATATTAACCACTTTAGTTCAAGGAAACCACTGGAAATGACCAGCAAGTAAAGAAGTACAGATAGCATGAAGACATCAATCCCAGCAGTCCAGACTTCTCCAGAAAATACTCATAAGCAATATTAAATAGCTTCATAAGCCTTAAAGAAAAAGCCTGCTTGTGAAAGTGTACATTGCATAGTCATGGAGAGAGCTTACACTGGGAAAAGGAAGGATAAAAATGCCAGATGGTAAAGAAATAAAGAAATTGTTATGTTTGGAGGAGAAAGGATCAGGGCTGGGACTCACAGTGAATGGGAAAGGAAGAAATTCCCTAGGCTCAGACTACCATCCCCAGACCTATGGGTTTGGCTTTTGCATGTCATGTGGATTTAATGGATGATTTATCGTCAGTTAATGCTGTGTACGTGCACCAGGCTAAACCTGCTGGAATGCAGGGAGACTAGTCCAGCAAGAGCAGACGGAGGACATAATGTCACAGCATCAAGCAGGGAACCACAGCAGAAGGAACGTCCTTCCCCACAGGAGGAAAAGGCAAGAAAACCAGAAAGGCTCAGCACCACACACCGTACTCTTGAGCATTCCCCTTGCTATGAAGGGCTACTCCAACAAGAAATCATTTAATACTAAGGAACAAGAGATTAAAAAAAAAAGAAGGAGGATGCCAGATCTCTGTTTCCTCCAAGAGGACACAAATACAGACCTGGAGCAATCTGGCAGATTACTTGGCTCCAAAACCTATGCAGTGACACTTGTCACAGCAGTGATTCGCATTTATGCCACGGTGACTACCGGTTTCACTCGCTTACCTCAGCTGCACCTGAAAATGGCTTGGTCCTGCTGCAAATCAGCCACTGAGGAGAGGGAAGGCTGGGCACAACTTTGACAGTGGTTTTGACAGTGACAGTGACATTTTTCTAGTGTATACAGTAAATTAGGCTCCAAGGTCTTTAGCCATAAGACCCGAATTAATAGTTATCAATCTCTCTCGAAATGATCTATCCTACTCAGTGCTTTTAAAGGGTATTTAGCTGAGTGTCCACTTGTGGCTACTAATTCCACCGTTAACTATCCCAGCCAAGCCTGGCCTCCAGCCTTCAGTTCAACATCTGTTAGCGCTCTTACGGCCTTCTGGCAAAAATCAGGGTCTGCGTACTTGCGAGCTCTGCCTCTCTCACCCCCTCTACTCCCCACCCCCAAAACATGATTTAAAAAAAGGTACCGATCAGTGGCATTTTCCTTATGAAATATATCCATCAGTGACATATTTTCTTTGCTTGTTTTTTAAGGGGAAAGAGAAAACAGTCACTATACCCATTTGTTTGGTGCACATTCTGTTTCTCAAGCTTAGCAGGTTCTGCTTTTCCAAGGAAAAAGATGAAAAACTTGAATATTACAGTGTAATCACAGCAAGTTTTACATTTATGATCTGTGGATGCCAATACTATGCTTTGTACATAGCCCCTTACTCTTTGGGGCTTCCCTGTCGAAGAGAGAAAATCAGAGACAGCTTGGACAAGAACTCACAGGGAATATTTTGTTATTAAGTTTACGCAGCATTGGCTCAGTGTGGATTTAATATGATTTAAAAGACAGAAAACATCCGCTTTAATGAAATGCAAAGCTAAAGAGCGTATTTAAAGATTAGCCAGTCTCAATAAGATTACATCCTAAAAGCCACTTAAATTGTTCTGGACTGGACAGGCTCTACTGGATACAATATGATTTTCTTGGGTCTTATTTATGGGTTTAAAGTAGATCTTTAAGCTTGTGTTTTAATATAAATCTATTTTTACTTCTAGGTTTAGAGATATGGATGATTATGTTCCTAACCCACCAAATTCCTTGCTGGCCTCACGGAAGACAGGCTAAATAAGGGCTACAAAGATGCTTCAGCAGAAAAAGGGGCTCACAGAGCAGTTAAGTCCTGGGAGGATGGGAGGGAATATATCAAAACTGAAACAAGGAGTACGAAAGATGTAGAAGAGACACAAACCCACTCCACAGTAGTGTCTGTGGAGTTCTCACAAGGTTTAAAACCAAGATCTGTAGGTAACCATTAGTGGAGTTCATATTTATTCCAGTAAGACCTCATTCAAAGCCAACTGCACCAACTCAAACCAGCAAGTTTTGGTACTGACTGGTCAAACTGGAGAAATCAGACTGCTCATCTCACCAATCCCTCTAAGGAATCATTTTACAGTGGTTATATGAGGTCTTTCAAATCCAACTCAGGAAAATCCAGTATCAAGTTGTGGAATCACAGGTAAAACACAATTTCCCTTCTCAGGTCAGCCACAAGTTTTGAACTGTCACAAACAGCTCTTGCCAGTAACACTCTGCCAGTTGACTTTTGAAAAGTAAAACTAAGCTGAATTAAAAGTTTAAAAGGACTACAAAACCTCGATGTTGAAGAAAAGAGAAAAAGGGAACCTTTGTTTTGATGTGAACTGAAAGAGCCTCTTCAGATTTTGCGACAAAAAAATCCACAAAATAAAACTCCAAAATCCAAAATCCAAAAAGCTAACAGATTATGCCGTCAAAACATTTTGATTCAAGCAAATAAGATTCCTTATTGAGCATGCATTAAGTTTTTAAATATAGAACTCTCTTCTAATACAAGCTTGATTAAAAAAAAAGCTGTTTTGAAATGAATAGTACAAAATAATTTTGGAAGCTGCCAAAGTAATGATTCCCATTTTGTTGCTTACAAACAATAAACAAAGAGTCTCTATTTAAAAATCTTTCCTTTCGTTCTGGTTCTCCCT